>NW_007044000.1:219697-220552 GCF_000164805.1 Carlito syrichta | reverse complement strand
CATCTCCACCCCACCAAGCAGTGGAAGTGTAGCCGCTGCCTGTCCCCACACTTGCTATCCCAAATATCTCCCCCAGCCTCCCTGTTTTCATTCTCAAGTTCAGAAGCAGGCACTGGTCTCTGCAGGAATGTCAGTTCCTCCTAAGATCTCTCACTGTCCCCACCCCCTAGGGTTACACTGAGATGGATGTTTGAGAATCCGCAGCTCTGCTGGCCTCCAGCCACAGGAGAAAGGACCATAGGCCTTGCCAAACTCTTCTTTGACTGGCTCCCTCCCCAGACTTGGGGTGGGGTGAACACCCCTGCAGCTCACACAAGGAAGGCAAGAGAGAGCCAAAGCACTTTATACTTCAGATTTCCAGGGGGACTGGGGGGGGCAGGCCCTGAACTGGTTTTACCATCTTTTCATAAATTTTGTGTGTGCTCCATCTCATCTTATATTACCTTCAGCATTGGGTCTTGCTATGGTTTGAATTATGACGTCCCCTCCAAAATTCATGTTGAAACTTAATCCTCAATGCAGCAGTATTTAGAGATGTGACCTTTGGAAACTGATTAACTCATGAAGGCTCCACCCTCATAAACAGGCATATCACCCTTATAAAAATGCTTGAGGTTGAAGGGAGGGCTCTCTTGCCCTTTGGGCCCTTCTGCCATGTGAGGACACAGCGTTTGACCCCCCCGGAGGATGCAGCAACAGGGCACCATCTAGGAAGCTATCAGCCCTCGCCAGACACAAGTGCTGTGCCTTGACCTTGGACTTCCCAGACTCTAGAACTGTGGGAAGTAAACTTCTGTGGTTTGTAAGCTACCCAGTCTATGGCATTTTGTTATAGCTGTTCAAACAAACTAAGAC
>NW_007044000.1:197815-219677 GCF_000164805.1 Carlito syrichta | reverse complement strand
CACACCACACACACCCACACACACACACACACACACACACACACACACACACACACACACACACACACACACACACACACACAATTGGCTCTGATACAGCTCTGGTGCTTAATGAATTAGGATGTGTTCTATTTTGTATTTTGAATGTTTATCCAGCTAGTATGATGAACTTTTGTCAGAAAAGCAGAATTAGAAGGAATGGTTTTTCAGTAGCTTTTTGTTTGGTCATTACAGGAAAACCTTATTGAGTTGCCTTCATTTAATTGTTCTAATTAATACATTTAGATTTTAAATGATGCTCCTAATTCTCTTGGCTAAAAGCCAGTGGTGTTTGAAGATAGTTTTGTTATCCATGTGACTCACCACATACTCAACCTGAGAGGAAGGAATGTAAATAGGTGTCCTTCTCAGATAAGTGTTTGAGAAGAGATTTGGCCAGGAGAGGCAAGAGGGTAAGCACTGTGAGCCAGGACGAAGCCAAGGCAAGGTAACCTCCGGGGATCAGTTCCCATCTTACTACACAGTGGCATTCTGTTTCGTTCCCTCTAAAAACCACGAGGTGTTACAGGCAGTATAAAACATCAGCAGGCCATGATATAATGCAAAAAAAAAAAAACTGCTCCGAGATGATAACCACAGCTCTAATGACAGAGCATTGGCTCAAGACTGAATTAGGATTTTGTAAATGAGCAAATTACCTTTTTTTTCAGTGCTCCTTGTAATATTGAACGTGAATCTGTGTAATCTAGTGATGCTATTCTTCTGAAAGTGTTGCTCTCTGGTACCCAGCCAGCTTAACTTTGGCTGCTGGAAGCACAGTAGGTACTGATGGTTGTTTCCTGGAAATCTTAATGGGTTATTCTGTGTCATTGGGAAAAGTTAAAGTGTAATGTTTGATGTTAATAAGTGATGATGTGAAATCTAAATTCCTTAGTAGTATTTTCTTGATGTCTATTTTATCTTTTAAAAAATGCATTATTACTAATGGTGGCATTAGACAAGTTGAACATGCTTAGAGTGGAAGTGTTTGACTTAAAGAGATCAATCCAGAAACCATGATAAATTAGAGTCTTTATCTGGAATTACCAAATTAAATGTAAAAAGTATGGTCCAGAAGAGAACATTCTTTTTTTTATCCTATTGCTCATTTTTAAGTCTGTGTTTACATCCAGTCTCTAATATTTACGTAGTGTTTCATCGTGTTTTCAAATTCTTCTATTATTTAACTGAGTAATAGTATTTCAGATTCATCTTAATGTCACATGGAATGAGAAATACAATTTTTTGTTAAGGTGTTTTTGAAAAAGCATTCAGGCCAGGCATGGTGATTCACGCTTATAATCCCGGCACTTTGGGAGACCAAGGCAGGAGGATTGCTTGAAACCAGTAATTTGAGACCAGCCTGAGCAAAAAAGCGAGACCTCATCGCTACAAAAAACAGAAAAATTAGCTGGACGGGGGGGACACACACCTTTGGTCCCAACTACTAGAGAGACTGAGGCAGGAGGATCACCTAAGCCCAAGAGTTTGAGACTATAGTGACCCATGATCATACCACTGCACTCCAGCCTGGGGGACAAAGTGAGATCCTGACTCGGAAGGAAGGGAGGAAGGAGGTATTCAATTTGGTCATCGTTTATCTTAACGCAGAAAGATTTTTCTTTGCTTGCCACTTATAAACTGTGGGGATTTTTCTGATTGTTCCATATCGCCTTCATAATGCATCACAAAGGTCGATTATTGTCATTCCTCAGACTTTTCTGTATGTTAAATTGGCAACAGCAAAACGTTTGAATGTTGTGACCTTTTAAATAATTGTGCCATATTAACATGCCTCGTTTTTTCTGGGGAATTTTGAAATAGTGTTCAACAAAGTTCTGTTATATATAGGAACTGGCATTTCATTGTCCATGCATTTTTTTCCTCTTCAAAACAGTTACCCTAAAAGTGACATATTGTCTATTAGATGGGCCTGATCAGGTTTATAGTATTCCCCTTGCTCAAAAAATATTAAAAAATAATTCATGACACTTTGCAGCATGTTTTTACTCATTGTCTCAGTCTTTGCAGTGGTCAAATTGTCCAGGTCACAAGAGGGGGAAAGTTGTTTTCGGTACTGGGAATTTTAAAACCTTTGTGTTTAAGTCCAAAAGTATCTTTTATTCACGCCAACATTGTATGACTTTTTTTTTTCCCGTCCCTGACTCTGTTCCTTTATGGAGAAAACCTAAAGAACTTGGACATAAAGTCACAATTTCTCCCTGCCTTTTTTTAGCTCCTTTGGCACAGCTGGCATGTCACAGTGTATAGCATCACCCCTGGGTCTCTCCCCCACCCAGCTCCTCTGTGTCAGCCATTCACCGGACCTCCCATGACATCTTTCCCATACTGCCCACAGTTCTCCAATATTACAGACCTGCCAGTCAGCACAGAGCTGTCCTCCTCACAGCTGGGTGAGCAGCCTGACTCTGCCCTTCATGCATGTTCCTGCTTCACCAGCTGCCAAGGTAATGTTGCAGGTCCACGTGGCACAGCTGGTGCTGGGTGATTTGTCATGAGTTTTGCCAAAGCATGCCCACTCTAGCTCACCTTTTCCATGAGAATGGTTGAGATTAAAGGAGCCATGGAAAAGAACTTTTTAAGAATTCTGTGAAGCCGAGCTCAGTGGCTCAGCCTGTAATCCCGTGCTTTGGGAGGCTGAGGTGAGTGAATCGCCTGAGTCCGCGGGTTTGAGACCCGCCTGGGCAACTTGGCAAGACCTCATCTCTACAATAAATCAAAAAATTAGCCGGGCGTGGTAGCGCGTGCCTGTAGTTCCAGCTACTTGGAAGGATCGCCGGAGCCCAGCAGGTCGAGGCTGCGGTGGCCAGGAGCGTGCCACTGCACTCCAGTCTGGGCAACAGAGTGAGACTCCAACCCAAAAAAAAAAAAAAAAAAGAATTCTGTGGAGGAATCAAACTCACAAATGCAGAAATATTAGCGCTGTGTTCCAACCAAATAAGCTCACTGTCCACTGTGGTGTTTTGAAACTGACCTGTGATGTGTCCCCAAGTTCTAGTGAAGAAACAGCCTCACAGACCAGCATGTTGAAAGCAGATCCTTGTAACAGCAGCTGACCGACTGTTCCCAGTAAAGTAGGGGGATGCTGATTATTTTTAGGGGAAAAATCCTTCTTCTAAGAATGAATCTTTTTCTATTTTTTATTTTATTTTTTTGAGTTGGAGCCTCACTCTGTCGCACAGGCTGGAGAGCACTGGCATGCTCACGGCCACCCCAGCATCAATCTGCTGGGCTCCAGCGATCATTCTGCCTCGACCTTCCAAGTAGCCGGAACTACCGGTGCATGTTACCACACCTGGCTAATTGTTTGATTTACTGTAGAGTCCAAGGTCTCACCAAGTTGCCCCGGCGGGTCTCAAACCTGCGGGCTCAGTCAATCCATTCGCCTCTGCCTCCCAGAGTGCTGGGATTACAGACTGAGCCCCCAAACCTGGCCAAGAATGAATTATTTTTAAAATAAACGAGTGTAAACTGTTTTAGCCATGTAACTATCGCATTCCCTTCCCTCTGGGAAATAGTACTTATGAATGATGTTAGTTATAACTAGTTTGCTGTACTCTCCCAGGTCTTAAGAAAACTGAGAATGTATAAGCATCCAAATGTGGAATTACAAGATATTGAGAATCACGTGGCCACCTGTAGGCAAACTGTCTGGTTTTTGAAGTGAGAAACCAAGTACCTTTTAAGTCCTAAGACAAGTGGGTGGGTGAGCAGTTGAGGTTCTCATTTTCTACATACTTTAAGAACCAGGATGTGTTCAGTTTTGCTTTCTTAAACTTCACTCTAAATCATCATAGTTAATTCTTTGGATATTCTAGAGTGTGTTTTGTTGTTGTTGTTGTTTTTCAAATTTTTCAGAAGAGATATGTCTGCTCAGTTTCTTTTGACATTTAGTTTGTCAAAGTCCACCTAGTATATTTCAGCTAGGCACCCTAAATAGGACACAGTTAAGACTAAAAGACAAGTCTTGGTTCCCTGGAGTGTACAGTTTGGAACCCAACAAGTTGGAAACCATAAGATTAAAGCAAACGACTTTTCTTAAGCTTACAGAGAATTTTTTTTTAACTTTAGCTCCTCATTTAGGTAGCAGCGGCTTCTCTGAAAGACAGCAGTGCCTTTTCCTAGGGGAAGAGACTGAAACCAAAAGCCTGCATCCAACTGTAAAGAATCTTGAACTTTCCTTTGACACATTTCTATATATTTTTCACGGAAAGCCCATCAATGAGCCGGATGTGACATTCATGACCCATCCCTTAAGCCTGCTTACTTTTTTTAAATTTATTTTTTGAAAATAGGCTCTCTTGTTTTTCCTGGAGCCAGACTGGAATCTTCATTCCCACATGCTGCCCAGACTGCCTGCCAATGTCCTGGAAGATGGCAGTGATATAGCAATGCTTGTTTCTTGAGAAGAAGCAATGTGAAGAACGTCAGGAAAACTGAATTTTACATTCCAGTCAACAAACATTTGTGAGCGTTCTGTATGCTTCAGATCTTGAGACTTGAAAAAAGTTATCTTTTCTTTTTCTTTGAGTATCAGCTACATATCTGGGTCAGGCGTGGTGGCTCATGCCTGTAATCTTAGCACTTTGGGAGGCTGAGGCAGGATGATCGCTTGAGCCCTGGAGTTTGAGACTAGCTGGGGCAACATAGTAAGACCTTATCTCTACAAAAAGAAATTTTAAAAAATTAGCCAGGTGTGGAGGTGTACGCCCGTAATCCCAGCCACTCAGAGACTGAAGAGGAAGGACTGCCTGAGCCCAGGAGGGTGAGGTTTTGGTGAGCTGTGATCATGCCACTGCACTCCAGCCTGGGCAATAGAGTGAGACCCTGACTCAAAAAAAAAGAAAAGAAAAACTATATATTTGACTCTGGAGCCGGGAGGGTGTGGAGATTAGAAGCAAAATTCGGACTAAGTGACTTACCGAGCAAGCCGTCCCACCCTGTGTGTCTCCATTTGTGTGTGTCTCTGGAAAATGTATTATCTCAACTTCTGTCTACCATTCTAAGTCTCTTAAGGAGAAAAAAATCCCAAAATTGTAAGACTTATTGTTTAGATATTTTCTTCTTTTTAAACTCAGGAATGAACCTGGTTTGTAGATAACATAATGTAGCTACTGGAGCCATAGCTGGTGAGTGACTAGATTTATCCTTTCAAATACATTTCTTGTAAAGAGGTCTAATTTTATTTTAAACAGGATGAGAAACTATTCATATAAAAAAAAACAAAACATTTCTATAGAAGGGCTTTCTAGAAGAGTATAGCATCGTCTGTCATACATCTCAGAGTGTTTGTTTCTTGCCTGTAGTATTTCAACAATTTTTATGAGAGAAAAAAATGCATATTTTTTATTTCTTGGAAAAGTGTACTGAGTTGTTGAATTAAATTCTCAGCTGGGACAATGTAGTCTAAAGAGAAGCATTGGTTTTGGAGACAAGAGCACAGGACTGTGATCCCTGTTCCATCATTGACTTTACTGTGGGACCTCCAGCAAATGAATTAACTTCTCTGTGCCTCAGTTTCTCCATATGCAAAATGGGGATAACGATACCAACCTACCTCATAGAGATGTCATGGGGACAGACGATATGGTATAGATAAGTACAGATGCTTTGAACTCTTTGGAAGAAAGGCGCTATCTAAATTGTTGTTTTCAATGATCCAATTATCATTTATGTTTAGAGTTTAAATAGTAGCCATACTGGAGTCATGTTGAGAATCAGTTTCAATTTGATGCGTATTTCCAGTTTGCTTCTGTGGCCCAATCTTGATCTTTTATCCAGTAATGGTACTTTAAGAACTGAAATGGGTATTTGTTCTCTGTGCATTTCTGCTGGTAGTCTTTCCATTCTGAATTTTCAGAAAAGGCTGGAGTTTAACTTGTAATATCTTATAGTTTACATGTAATGAACCTCATTTGAGCTGTATATAAAAGTATAATTACATGTAAATAGCAGGTACGTTGTAATTAAAGGCACTTATTAAATTGTCTTTGTTCTTTTTTTAATTGTAATAAAGGTCAGTTTTCTATAAAAGCTTGTTAAAATTTATTTGGTATTTGGAAAGGTCGAGAATGGCTAATTTATATACACTGGGTGCATAAGCAGGGTTTAGGGGTTCCAGCAGGCAGTTCAACACCACTACAGAGAGGAGAGTGTACCTGATAATCAGGCCAGAGAGTAGTGGTTAGGGTCAAAGTCACTGCAGGAAACGTCAGGAGTTTGAATCCAAGCTCCACGATGACGTCAAAGAAGCTGTTGGACTTCTCTGCACCCGGTTTCTTCACTAGAAACGAGGGATGGTAGCACAGAACCCATGAACAAGATTGTCTTTAGGATTAAATGATGTGGGGCACGGCACCTGGCAGATGCTAAAAGCTCTGGACTTGCTGACAGCCCATCCTCGGGACAAGCCTGGGAAATTTTTGACAGCATCAACCCACCTTTGCCAGGTACTTCTGTGAACATTTGTAACCTGAAAGCGCATGGCACTCCAGGCCACAAGGAAAACCCATCTGCCTGTTGTCTGAAGGGGGTGTAACCCAGGCAGGATGTCTCACAGCAAATGGCTTTCATCAGCATTTGACCCTGGCTGCCTGTCCAGTCACTCGGGACAGGTCTTGAGTCAAAAGGTAAAGCAGGGAGGAGTTTTTTTTGGCATGCTTCTGTCTCCTTTCTGCCTGGGCCCCTTAACTCCAGGATGCCCCGGAACCCACAGATTGCCTCTTCTAAGGCCCACTGCTCTGCTCAGCCTCCCTTTCTGAACCTCTCCTAGACTCTTCCTCCTTCTGTCCCACCCCAACTATAATTACTCCCCTTTTCTCTGTTTCTCCAGGGGTTAACCTGCTTATTTCTAACCAACTGAATCTTCCTGCGTAGTGAATAATATCCCCTCTATTGTCTATAATTTAAGGAGCTCGCAGCGTACCACAGTCTTGAGCAAAACCCCCCTTCACCCTCCTGGTGGGCACTGCAAACCCACGACAGGCTGCTGGGAGTATGAAGCATGGAGGAGGGGGCAGAGACTTTCCGCAGACCACACACCACATCAGCAAATGCCTACTGAGCCCTCACAGAGGCTGTGCCTGCCACTCCCGCTGTCAAGGGTATCAGCTTGCTCCGGACCTTGCTTTCTTGCATGTGATATACAGTGATGCTGGCCACCTGGAGGCAGATGTGGGGAGGAGCCCCGCCATCTTGGTTCCAAACCCTGGCTTCATTTCTCCCCATGTGGGATGAACTTCCTCTCCTTTCCCAGAGTCGTTAGTCACAACTCCATGCTGGGTGCAAAGGTTTAGGGCTGGGAAATGTTTTTTCTGAGTCTTGGGATCACAGATCCAGGTTTCCCATCCGGGCAACCTGGTGAAATTGAAGGTCAGGAGCTCAGCAAATTGGTGGGTTCTCTGTCACCTAGGGAGTGAAGCAATTTACAATTCTGTCCGAATTGCATGGCCAACTCTAGTACGTGGCACACACTTAGCAGGTGTTCCTTAAGGGAGTGGAGAATTCTGATACCCTGGTTAAGAAGAGTCAAACGTTTTCTACCTTTTCATGTGATTGTTTTTTAAAAATGGTCATAGGTCTGCCTTTCTACCTCTTGTGAGTACAATACACACTGAGTCTTTTCGGTTTTTAAAAAATGATTCAGAGCCAGGCTCAGTGACTCAGCCTGTAATCCCAGCATTTTGGGAGGCCGAGGCGAGTGATTGCCTGAGCCCGTGGGTTCAAGACCAGCCCGGGCAACTTGGTGAGACTTCATCTCTAAAATAAATAAATAAATAAATAAATAACCGGGTATGGTCGCGGGCATCTGTAGTTCCAGTTACTTGGAAGGCTGAGGCGGAAGGATGGCCAGAGCCCAGCAGGTCGACGCTGGGGTGGCCATGAGTGTGCCACTGCACTCCAGCCTGGGTGACAAGAGTGAGACTTCAACTCAAAAAAAAAAAAAGATTCAGGACCTTACTGTACCCTTAAGGTCGCCATTCCAAATATTTGCTCTTATCCTAGATGATTTGTAAAATTTCCAGACTGGACCTCGGGTGCTCCAAAGCCAACTGTCTGCCAGGCATCACATCTGTTTCCAAGATGTCTCCGTCTGTATGTCCTGATGTCTTCTCAAAATGATCTTTCTGCAGTGGAATCATCTTCCCCAGCTGACTCATCTGGCCTCTGGGGCACATTTTAGCTCTGAAGTATTCGCCACAGCTTGGACTACAGTTTCATGCATACAGTAAGCACTAAATAAATGTTTGTTCTGATTTGAATACTCCCACCTCTCTATCTAAATGCCCGACTAGCATTTAGGATTTCATACTCGAGCTCTTCCCTTACCAAAATCTTCACTGTAACTATAAATTTCTGAAGAGATGGCAGAGTAACAAGGGAGGGATGTCCTCGAGTCAAACCAGCCCAAAAACTGGTGGCAGGGGGAGGAATGCAGACATCTGATATGTGGATAAACAGCACCACAACCTGGCAGCACGTCTCCTAAAATAGACACATCATTCAAAGCAAACAGCTTTAAAACCTCAGGCCGAAAGGAAAAATAAATAAATCATTGCAACATCAAAGTAGAAAAGCCAGTTAACAGGAAAACAAAAGAAACTAGAGAAAACCCATTCATTTACTCATTCCATAAATATTTGCTGAGCATTTACTATGTGCCACGTGCTGAAAGATGGTGATAGAAGGGGACAAAACCCCTACCTCGTAGGAGCTCACGTTCTAATGGCCTTAGTGCCTGTCTTTAAATGTTTGACATGCACATTTACATTTTCAGGGAAGTCAGTGTCCAATGCCTCAGCTGACTGTATCAAGTCTCTGGAGATCTACTTTACACAGAGGGCTTCTGGAAAGGCCTCTGTGGGCAGATTATATTTAATGTGAGACAGAAAGAATAAGAAGAAGGGACAAAGAAATCTCCAGCATGGCGCACAGCCAACACCAAGGCTCCGAGCCAGGAAAAGCTTGATCTTCTGGCATAGGTACACAAAAGTCAATACAGGGTCAGCCTACCAGGTCCCCTGGCATATCTCCCTCTCCACCAGTCCTGCCCTTGTCCAGCCAGTCTCCATCCCAAGTATCTGTATAGGACCTCAAATCAACCTTCCATACTGTTGCCAGAATTATCCTTCTAAAAAGCAAGTCTGTTGAGTCAGGAGAAAAGACTGACTACTCAATAAAGTAATTTTTTTTTTAAGTCAGGGTCTCACTCTGTTGTTCAGATAGAGTGCAGTGGCACGATCACAGCTCACTGAAACTTCAACCTTCTGGGGTCAGGTGATCCTTCGTCCTCAGCTTTCCGAGTATCTTGGACCACAGGTATGCGCCACCACACCCGGCTAATTTTGGGGGGTTTTTTGTAGAGATGAAGTCTTGCTATGTTGCTTAGGCTGGTCTCAAACTCCTGGGCTCAAGCAATCCTCTTGCCTCGACCTCCCAAATACTGAGATTATAGGTGTGAACCACCTTGCCTGGCCTAGTAAAGTAAATATCAAGTACCTATGATTTCCCAGGCACTGTTCTAGATTCTGAGGACACAGCAGTAAGTACAACAGACAAGGGTTTCTACTCCAATGAAGCTTTCACTTAATGAAGGGAAAAAATGATTGATCAAAAAATTTCAGATCATAAGTGAAGTGTGAGGATTAAAATGAGACAGAATAAGGTAAATAAAATGGTGATAAAACAGAGTGCCTTGGTTTCTGCAGGGCAGGAAAAATTAAACCTTTATTATTGGGTGGTATGGGAAGGTCTGGATAACCCGGGGCAACCGTATACAACTTGGGGAGCAAAATATTCCAATAAGAGAAAATAACAAGCACAAAGACCCTGGGGAGGCAAAGAGACTGGTATGTTTCAGGACCACAAAGGAGGGCAGAGCTTCCCTACCACAGCAATGGAGAAGGGTGAAAAAGGGATCTCTGAGGAACCAGCAGGGGCCAGAGCCCACAGGGCAGAGCAGATTAAATAAGAAATTGTACTGTGATTCTAGGAGCAAGGAAAAGCCATTAGAAGATTTTAAGCAGGGGGTTGGCAACAACTGGCTTTCCATATGAAATAAAACATAAAACTAAATTCCCAACTTGCACCATAAATTAAAATAAATTTCAGATGGATTAGAGAGAAAATCATAAGGAACAAACATAATAGAATAGCTTTGATTATATCAGGTTTCTGTTTATTAGTCACCATTCTACATGCATTTAATTATATTAGCTCATTTAGTCTTCAAAACAACCCTATGGGTTAAATACTCTTCTTGTTCTCATTGCGATTGTTGAGATCACAGGAGAACAGAACAGTTAACCAAGTTCTCTAGCTTTCAGTGGCAAAGATGAGATTTGAACTCAGGTAGTTTCATTCTGAATTTTTAACCAAAACTGTACTCTGGGAGGTTGTATAATGGTTTTATGATAGTTTAGAACTGAAGGATTTCTTATACAATCAACAACCCATAGAGGAAAGCACTGGTATATTTGACTCTATAACTTTATAAAACTTATACATAAAGGTTTAAATGTAGGCATCCTACATTTAAGTGTTAGAAGCAACATGTCTAAGGACAGTAATATCTATTTTGTTCACTGCCTCATTTACGTTCAACTGCAGCTGCATCTGCATAGAGTAGGCACTCACTAAATACTCATATGTATTTAAAAGCTGGATGGTGGGCCTGGCGCAGTGGCTCGAGTCTGTAATCTCAGCACTTTTGGAGGCCGAGGTGAGGGGATTGCCTGAGCCCACAGGTTCGAGAACTACCTGGGCAACTTGGCGAGCCCTCATCTCTACAATAAATCAAAAATTTAGCCAGGCGTGGTGGCACATGCCTGTAGTTCCAGCTACTTGGAAGGCTGAGGCAGAAGGATCACCTGAGCCCAGCAGGTGGAAGCTGTGGTGGCCATGAGCATGCCACTGCACTCCAAGCTGGGCGATGGAGTGAGACTCCAACTCAAAAAATAAAATAAAATAATGGATGGTGGATGAGTGAACAGATGAACAGCATTTAGGTTTACTCACAGTGAATCCATCAGGTTCTACACCATGTGCTGGCGACACTAGGGTGAGTCAGAGAGCTCAGGACCTTGTGAGTGACACAAGAAACATTTGGAGACATGATGGCAAGGAGTTGAGGGGCTCCAGCCTGAGGCACCTGAACTTTGCATTGAAGAATGTTGAGATCAGAAGCAGGGAGGCCAGTTCAGACAGGATGAGGGCTTGATGAAGGCCAAGGGCACAGGGAAAAAAAGATACTAACTTTAGACGTAAGTAGGTAGTAGAACAGAGGGGATCTGGCAAGTGGTAAAATGTAGGGAATTGGCGCATAGAGAGGAAAAGATTGCACTTGGGTTTCTGGATAGATCATAATATTAATGAGTATTAAAGAAGATTCAAAGGGGAGTAGATGATGATTTCAGTATGGACTTTTAATTTACATCTCTCCATTTCCACAACTAGCTATATCAGGAGGGACCCCAAAAATCAGAACTTCTCTATTAAAAATTGTGTATTTATTCTTACATGTTTAAACTTCAGTCACCTTCAAAGTACTCTCCGTTTGACGCAATACACCTATTAACATGCTTTTTCCACTGCTCAGAACAGTTTTTGAACTTGTCGATTTTGATGCCTGTTTGTGCTTCTGCCATTTTTTGTTTCACCTCTTCCACATCAGCAAAATGTTTCCCTTTGAAGATTTTTTTCATCAGGGAAACAAAAACGTCGCTCAGGGTGAGATCAGGTAAATTGGGAGATTGGGGAAGAGGAGTCATGCTGTTTTCGATCAAACACTGCTAGACACTCAGTGCAGTGTGGGTAGGTACACTCATAAATCACCCATCATTTGGGCAAACATGTTGAAATGGGCAAACACGTTGAAAGAATCTCCAAAAAAATTCACTGAAGCCAAACGCAGCTTCTCACACAACACTAGCTGGTACGCTGATGGTCATGGATTCCTAGAATGCTTACCTGATGGCATCTGTCCTCAAAAAAATAATAATTTGGGGGGGGGTTGGGTCTCCTTTGTCTATTTACCTATTTTCTATTGATTTCATAATTATTCAGTAATATAGCTTTGAGCTTCTTGGTGAACAATATTATATAATATCATGACGAGGGGAGAGTAAAAATAAGTTGGAAAACTATGGCGTTCCCACCAAAACATGATTAATCAGACATGAGTTTGTCCAAAGCCCATAGTTATCCTCTATTAGCATAATGTTCCATTACCCTGACCCAGTGAATAGCTGTTATGCTTTGTGTATAGCATAGCATAGCATAGCATGAGTAATTGTCATAGCCAGTGCTGGATTAGAGAATCTACAATCATTTCAATGAAGACTAGCTCAGTGACTAAACGGAGGTTCACCAAAGTTGAGTGGCAAATGGTTACAGGAAAGAAAGAATGCACAGAATTAAACTCTATCTACCAATCAGCCCAGTGACAATTAGCATTTTTTATTGAGGTAAAAATACTTTTTCCACCAAAAAAATTCTCTACTCTCTCCTCTTATTAATCAGTGGAAAGCTTTTGAAAAATGAAAAAATTTTAACTCTGAAGATTTTGTTGTCAATTGCACTTATTGTTGGTGTCATTTGTCCACATGGTCTTCAATCTCCTGATGGCGCTCTCACTTCTTTCTTGAATTGACCTTGAATTGTCCTGGATGTCTTTCACTTGCTTACCATCCACATCTTGTTATGGGCAGAAGGGTAAAACTAACAGACTGACGATTCCCTCGGGAAAATGTTAAATATTCATAGCCCTTGGCACCAACGGTTTCCCACTGAGTCCTAAAAGAAAGCAGCTGTGTGTACCCTGGCCCTGCTTGTACAGTGCCTCCTAAACCAAATGCCCCTTTCTCCCTGCCACTAGTGAGTGGAAGTCTTTACCTTGGCAACGCCCCACACGCTCAAGATCCTCAGACCAGACCAGATTTCAGCGAAGGTCATGCTCTCTTTTAAAAGGTAAGTGAGGTTAGAGGTTGTCCGAGGTTATCCCTAGATTTCTGCGGGATGCCAGGGGTCTTACACATGACCGACTTGCCCCTTGGTCCTTGTAAACCATCCATCTCGCTTTCTTCCTAGTTCCTGCAGCTGTTCTCGTTCCTGTTCTATAATAACCCAGACCCCCACCTTTTTTATTTCTCTCGAAATCACTCACACAAATCATGACTGATGGGAACAGACATCGTTGAAGGTAAAGTTAGAACTGAATAGTCAGCACCTCGGTCGAGCTCCCACCCCTGAAATTTCTTCCCCAGAAACACTCTTACCTCCTGATCTCCTCTGAACTCGCAGAACAGTTTCATTCTTCTCCCTGTGGGAACCAAGACCTTCCATTATAGATTTGAAGACCAACTGTCAGACTCCTTGGATACATAAGCTCATCTACTCTGGGCCTCCCTCTGTCACAAACATAAACAATGGAAGTTTTAAAACTTCATGTCCTCGCTTCTCTTCTACATAACAGCCAGTATTGAGTTGCATATCTCCGTCTACAAAGTAGCCACATCAAAGTCAGTCATTTAACCAACCCACAGAAATTGGATCTTTGCTTAAAAACAAAAAATCTGGGCTTTATCCCACGGTCCTAGCTGTAAACGTCTTTCTAAATTCTGCTGTGTACAGATGCGTCTGTTTCTCGGCACACAGCTCCCTCACTTCCCCCCACCCTCAAGGCACAGCCAACGGAGCACTGGGTTCCATTTCATCTTTCATTCATTCATCAAATAATTGCTGAGCGTGTTCTGTGCCAGGCACTATATTTACCTCTAAAAACAGTAGGCCTGCGGTCAAAGGGAGTAGAGATAAGCGTCCTATTCCAAGTCAGCTTTTGAGAGATGAAATGCCGCTATGTGTGTTTGAGTCTGAAGAAGAGATTAGCTTTCCACCGCAGCTAACTTATTCTAGAGACTGGGTTACCCCCACCCCGGAAATCCTTCAACCTTCACAAACAGAATGTCTGAGCCAGAAGGAATCTTTGAACTCATCTATGTTGTTGACCTCATTTTACAGATGAGGACACACCACACAGGCCTCGAAAGGCAAAAGGATTTAGCTCCAGAGTTCCGTTTACTAAGTGACCAGTGCACACACTCCTTGGAAACTATAAGAAGGAGCCATCAGGGAGGCAGTCTGGGAGACAAGGATATCCAAGTTTTCAAATTCCAGCAATGCAGCTTGTTCGCCATTTATCCTGTGCCGGGTTAACCAGCCACTCGGTCTACCTCAGCCTCCTTGTCCATGAAAATAGGACAACATTCATCTAAAGGGTCACATAGAATAATATACATGAAAGGCCCTTACTTATCCTCCCCAACATGTTTAGTGTTCTTCATTCCTTTCTCCAGAGACCCTGGGGAAAAGAAATATACCCATTTATCAACATCATGACTCTTTTAATGTCTTTCTCCCATCCCAGTTCCCACAGGCACATGCACACACGTACACACACACTTGACATTGACTCCCTTTCTGTGGGAGACACAACCTGCACTAACCATGGTGGCAGCCCGGGTCCCATGAGGGGTCTTCTGTCAACCTCTAGGTTTGGCTTCAGTTTCCAGCAACCACCTGCCACATTGTACCTTCCTTGTTTGCCCTTGCAGGGCCTGAGAGGGTCCAAAACCAGGCGCCACACTGGACAACTTCCTGCCTGGCTTTAATTAAATTCCTTTGTTTCACTTGAAAAGACATCTTCCGTTGTCTAATCCACACTGTGTTTTGGCACAAGTGCAGGCGCCAATTCAGCAGTAGAAGATGGCTAAATTCTAATTTAGCAATAGAGAGGTGAGAAGTCCCCTCCTCCCAGGAATTTAAGGTAGGAATACAGTGACGAGTGTTGGTTGAGCTTTTGAACCTACCAGCCAGGAATTTGAGGGATTAAAACTGCACCATTTCTGGGCATTTGACTCATTTAAAAATACTTGAAAAATAAATTGCTAGTGTTTAATAATAAAATACTCCTTCCTCCATGCGGAGCCATTCTTCTGATGTATGGTGTGTTCATTTCAGACTAAACATTGAGACATAAGAAAGGATGCTCTCATGTCTTCAGCAAGAGGGTCTCTCTCTCTCTCTGGGAGTCACTGGGGGAACCTCGAAAACATAGAAAGCCAAGAAGGGGCTTGGCCCTTCCTCAACGCCGAGTTCAGAAAGACCCGCTCTAGCTATAGTGGTCACCTATAGAAAAGCATTTGGGAACTATTTGTTGCATACATGGAAATGACATGACTACGTTTCAATATTTTCATTCCAGTGACACATATACTCATGATCCTGCCTTGTGAAGATTATTCAAAAGTCTAAGTTAATAATCCCTAGTCTCTGTAACTTAGATCATTATTTCCTAACCTGTACAGCTACCAGTACCCGTTTCTCTGCCCAGCCCACTGGAGGCGCTCACCCTTGGTAGTAGCTCTCTGCTAGGCCCAGAATGATGGAGCAATGGAGGTGGAGATTCTATCCCTTCCTTCTGCTCATTCCACATCTGCATCTCTTGCTTTCACCCCTGCTTGGCACTTCAAGCTCCTCCTCGGGGAGAGTGATGCACAGGAAAGAGGGTGAAAAGAAAAGAAATGAAACACCTTTACCCTGCCCGTCCAGTCCCTCTGTCATGAAAGGCATCCAAATGCAGGCTCTTTGATGAGAAGAAGCAGTGGGACCTTCAGAAGTGGCCAAAGGGGATATCTGCACTGCAGTGACCTCTCTGGGCCTCAGTTCCTGCCCTCAGTTCTACCCCAGGGCCTTACACTTCCTGGGTGAGGTGCCCAATGGCAGGCCTCTGAGGCTGAGTCCTTTCTGGACAGCACTCTTGGGTGCCTGTGGACACTCCCACATCTCCACCTCACCAAGCAGTGGAAGTGTAGCCGCTGCCTGTCCCCACACTTGCTATCCCAAATATCTCCCCCAGCCTCCATGTTTTCATTCTCAAGTTCAGAAGCAGGCACTGGTCTCTGCAGGAATGTCAGTTCCTCCTAAGATCTCTCACTGTCCCCACCCCCTAGGGTTACACTGAGATGGATGTTTGAGAATGTTCAGATTTCCAAACTTCTTTTTCATCGACTGCCGTGGATGGGGGGACTGGGGGGGGGCAGGCCCTGAACTGGTTTTCCCATCTTTTCATAAATTTTGTGTGTGCACCATCTTATCTTATCTTACCTTCAGCATTGGGTCTTGCTATGGTTTGAATTATGACATCCCCTCCAAAATTCATGTTGAAACTTAATCCTCAATGCAGCAGTATTAAGAGATGTGACCTTTGGAAACTGATTAACTCATGAAGGCTCCACCCTCATAAACAGGCATATCACCCTTATAAAAATGCTTGAGGTTGAAGGGAGGGCTCTCTTGCCCTTTGGGCCCTTCTGCCATGTGAGGACACAGCGTTTGACCCCCCCGGAGGATGCAGCAACAGGGCACCATCTAGGAAGCTATCAGCCCTCGCCAGACACAAGTGCTGTGCCTTGACCTTGGACTTCCCAGACTCTAGAACTGTGGGAAGTAAACTTCTGTGGTTTGTAAGCTACCCAGTCTATGGCATTTTGTTATAGCTGTTCAAACAAACTAAGACGGGGCCTGTATTATTTTTCTACTGCTACTTTAGTAAGCCACCATAAACTTAGTGGCTTAGAACAGTACACGTGTATTATCTTACAGTTAATTTTAATTTCCAAAATTTTAAAATGGGTCTCATGGGGCTAAATTTAAGGTGTTAGCAGGTTGGCATTCCTTCTAGAGGCTCTAGGGGAGAATCCATTCCCTGCCATTCCCAGGTCCTAGAGGCCATCCTCACTCCTTAGTTTGTGGATGCATCACTCTGACCTCCACCACTATCATCACAGCTTCTTCTCTGACTCTGACCTGCTTGTCTTCTCACATAAGAACATTTGTGGTTATAGTGAGCCACCCGGATAATGCAAGATAATCTTCCCATCTCAAGATTCTTTTTTTTTTTTTGAGTTAGAGTCTCACTCTGTTCCCCAGGTGGGAGTGCAGTGGCCTACTCATGGCCACCCCAGCATCGACCTGCTGGGCTCGAGCAGTCCTTCCGTCTCAGCCCTCCAAGTAGCCAGAACTACAGACACATGGTACCACGCCTGGCTAATTTTTTATTTATTGTAGAGACAAGGTCTGGCCAAGTTGCCCAGGCTGGTCTCAAATCCGTGGGCTCAGGCAATCCACCTGCCTCGGCCTCCCAAAGTGCTGGCATTTCAGGCTGAGCCACTGAGCTCGGCCCCATCTCAAGATTCTTAATGTAATCATATCAGCAAAGCGACATATAAGATAACAGATTCACAGGTTCCAAGGATTAGGATGTAGATCTCTTTAGAGGTGGGGAGTGAGGGCACAATTTTGCTCACCACATAGACTTTAGCTGTAAAACCACACACACACACACACACACACAAACCAGAGGCAGACCCATTGCACATCTTACCTCAATAGTGACCTGACCATTTCCTCCATAGCATGTCTCATCTGGCTTTTGCTTATCATTTCTATGCCTACTCATTGACTCTCTGTCAACCCTGCCATGCACACCAACCCCTATTACAGTACCTGCTACACAGAATAAGCCCAGAAAATCTATGCTGAATGAGTAAGACAAGTGTAACCTGAGAAACACCAACATTTAAGGATGGAACAGGGAAGAGAAGACATGTCAGAAGAAGAGGTAATTACCCAGAGGATGAGGCCACAGACATCACAGGAGTAGAAAATTTTAAAAGGGGTTTACCTGAGGCATCCGACAATGTGGAAAAGAAAAACAGAACCAGGGTGAATTGGGGAATCAGAAGGATAGTGTGGGCGATAGCAAGGCCAATTTCAGTAACTGTAGTGAGGAGGCCAGAGGGCATTAGTCTGAAGAAATATTCAAAGAGGAGATGTAGCTGTTGTCTTAAGTAGTCTGGGGCTGGGTGCAGTGGCTCACACCTCTAATCTCAGCACTTTGGAAGCTAGGGCGGGAAGATCACTTGAGTCCAGGGTTTTGAGACCAGCCTGAGCAACATAGTGAGATCTTGTCTCTATAAAAAATAAAAAAAAATTAGCCAGATTTGGAGGTGTATACTACTTGGAAGGCTGAGGCAAAAGGATTGACTGAGCCCAGGAGATCGAGGCTGTGGTGAGCTGCGATCATGCCTCTGCACTCCTGCCTGGGCAAGAGAGTGAGATCCTGACTCCAAAAAAAAAGAAAGGAAGAAAGGAAGAAAGAAAGAAAGAAAGAAAGAAAGAAAGGAAGGAAGGAAGGAAGGAAGGAAGGAAGGAAGGAAGGAAGGAAGGAAGGAAGAAAGAGAAAGAAGAAGTCTGGCAGTAAAGGGAGAAATAGGGAAAAAAGGGAACAGAAGAGCACTATCAAAGGAATGGGTAATTGGTGAAATTGCTATATGAAGAGGAACCCCCCAAAAAACTGGAATGTATTTATTAAAAAATTGTGTATTCTTATATGTTTAAACTTCAGTCACCTTTAAAGTATTCTGTTTGATGCACTACACCTATCAAGATGTTTTTCCCACTGCTTAAAACAGTTTTTGAACTCGTCAGTTTTATGCCCTTTAGCACTTCTGCTGCTTTTTGTTTCACCTCTTCCACATCAGCAAAATGTTTCCCTTTGAGGACTTTTTTCATACAGGGAAGCAAAAAAAAAAAGCTGCTTGGGGTGAGATTGGGTGAATAGGAAGGGTGGGGCGTGGGGGATTTTGGTCAAAAACTATTGAACACTCAGCATGATGTGGGCAGCTGTGTTGTCATGGTGGAATAACCAGTCACCTCTTTGCCATAACTTGGGACATTTCTTCTAAAAATTGTATTGCAACCTTCTCAAAACTTCCAGATAAAAACTTTGGTGACTGTTTGATCCAGAGGAACAAATTCTGGGTGTACCACAAGGGGTCTGCCCTCCAAAGGATAATTCTGGATTTTTTGGGGGTCCCCCCTCGTGTCTCTGTCCATTTATTTTTGAATGGTCCTTTTTAGCTTCAAGAAGTTCTCAGTAGACATGTAAGTCCAGGAAAATGGGCACGAGGAGAAGATCAAGGATACAAGAGTGGTCAACTGGCCAAGCAAGTATCCTGAGGAGTCAAGTTCAGATGAATCTAGAAAACAGGGGAAGGAATTCTCCGTGGTGGGAGGGTGTGATGGCTAATTTTATGTGTCAACTTGACTGGGTCAAGGCATGCCCAAATAGCTGGTGAAACATTCCTTCTGAGTGTGTCTGTGAAGGTGTTTCCAGATGAGATTAGTATTTGAATTGGTGAACAGATGGCCCCTGTGTGTGGGGCATTATCCAATTGACTGAGGGCCTGAATAGAACAAAAAGCCAGAAGAGGGTTAAATTCCTTCTCTGCCTGACTTCTGAACTGGGATCTTGATCTCTCCTGCCCTGAATGTTGTTAGGTCTTCAGATTCAGACTGGAATCTCCACCATCAACTCGCCAACTCTCAGGTCTTTGAACTACATGAACAACTTTGCAGGGTCTCCAGCTTGCAGAGGGAGACTGTGGTACATCTCAGTCTCCACTGTCACATGAGCCAATACCTTGTACAAATCTCTTTCAACACATCCCATTCATTCCGTTTCTCTGGAGAACACCTGGCTAATACAAGCGAGGACTTCTGAGAAGGAATGAAAAGGGGAAGGATAAAAACAGCTAAGGACAATCTGGGTTCAGTGGGGACTCTCATCATTAATGTCCACTTCAGCTTAAAGATTAAATGGAGCTCTGCAACCTTCTTCTAGAACATCCAGAAGTAAGGCAGGGTAGCAGTACAAGTTAGGCATAGATAGATAAATTTCTTGTAGGCAGGTTTTAGAAAGCATCCAGACATCCTGTTGGCAGGTTAAACGGCCCTGCAGGCTGGAATGTGAATTCAGTGTGGACTCCCAGTCCACCCCGCCCCCACAGCTCGCCAAAGGAAAACTCCATCAAGGTGGCTCCCAGACCAGGAACCAAAAAGTCATAGAAATAATAAGACCACCTTTTAGCTCATGAACTTGTGAACTGAAAAAGTCTGGCAAGTCTCCCATCAGAGGCCGAGAGATGTCAATCTCTCCAGAGCGAGGGTTACCTGGGCTCCACCCTCTTCAGCATATCAGTTGCTGTGAAAATATATCTAGTTTCTTAGTTAAGTGCAAAAGTGCACTCTTTCTTTTTTGGAAGACACTTGCCCATGCCAGGCCTTTCTGGTATAAAATTTCCACCTGCCCCTTCTTTTCCCTCTTCTTTCTCTAATAAACTTTGTTTTAAAACTTTGCTGGCCACTCTAAAATTCATTTTAGGGTTGAGTCAAAGAATCTATGAGTTTGTTGCCACACTCCACCGGGCATCATGAAGGATGCCCTCTTCACTCTGTGTCGCCAACTGGTCATTCTGTGGAAACTCACACATTTCTGCTTCCTCACTTGAGTTGTACGCTGCCCAAAACTCTGTTGTGTTTTCCCCCTAAACTTGTTTATGCCTATGCATTTCTTATGGTAGTTATGAACTATATTAAATATTACATAAAGCAATACAATGTGAATATGAAAAGAATTGCTTTTTTCTTAAAAACAAAGTTGCCGGATAAAGTCTATAAATGTGGCACTAAAAATATTGCCAGTGTAGGTGTGGGTGGGACAGCTACAAGATCTTGTAGAGAGTGTTCTGCACTCATATTTCTTCACAGAGTGCTTTTCAGTTTTTTCTCTGCTTTCAAACGACCTAAGTTAGACTCATGTGACTAAAAACAAGCGATTGTTTTTTATGAACTCTCATCCTGTGTCTTTCTTGGTACAATAAGATACCCAATGGGAAACAGAAGAAGTTGCTTTTTATTTCAGATATTTCACTTAAGGCTTGAAAGAGTTGATATACCATACGACTTTGATGACAATGTTATTTGTATAAATTGCACTTTGTAAAGGCTACAGCTGTTTTTTACTCCGAAATCCTTGGCTTTGGGTATTTCTGCAATATTGCAATAAAGCAGAAAAAGGAAAAAAGTATTTGTTCAGTCTGCTTCTGTGCAACCAGCATGTTGAGGACAACCATAGAACTGGAGATCTCCAGCCTGGCCCTGGGCTTCTCTCCTACAGGCAAGCCTGTTCTTGTTTCCGCTCCTTAGCCAAACAGCGACACGCGGATTGACCCCTTAAAAGCCAGATCTTTTCTTCCCAAGTGGAGTTCATCTGTTTTCTCACCCTAGACCAATATGATGGTGAAATTCAGCACTAATTAATATCCCTTTCTATCTCTGGTCCTACTAACAGTAAACAGACACTTCCAGAGAACAGAGCAGTCAATTTAGCTAATCTCTGCCATTAAGCACCGACTAGAAGAATGACTACATGGCAAGGATGGTACTGAACCAGACAAGCATTGTGGACTTTGTAGTCAAACGTTGCTGCTACAAATGTATCCCATCTCCCAAAGCAATGGTCCCTACAGTCTATGATCCATAGTTGGGTCTGTCTGTCTACACAGCCTTGGCTGGGAAGTCGTCAGAAGCTGTGTCTGCAACACAGAGACAAATTAGAAACTGGCTGGAAAAATTCCACCTAACTGTCTTGAGGTTGGGATTTGGCATTTGCAGTGTGTCAGGATGCTAAATCAGGATGGCAATCTCAAAAGAATCAAAGAGACTCTTAAAACCTCATTTTCTGACTCACCCTGGTAATTAAGATCCTGCTTTAATCACCAGTCTAATTTGATGTGACATATCTCCTTTATAGTAAGTTAATCAACTAAAAGCCAAGAAGAGGCCAAGAGACTGAAGAAAAAAAGCAGACAGTTGGATCTGAAGACATTTGTCTTTTTTTTTT
>NW_007044000.1:152549-197716 GCF_000164805.1 Carlito syrichta | reverse complement strand
TGTTCTTCCTCCTAGGAGATTTTGTGTCATGAATAGTGAGTCATATAAGAGGCAAACCTGAAGTGGATGGATTCTTCCTCTCTAGCTGAGGAAGTGGGCACATAACCAATCAGATGTTTGCTCCCAGAACACTGATTCTTCAGCTAAGAACACAAAGATGGAGGAGACCATGTGAGGTCAGAATCTCTGCAGACACAGAGATTGCCCAATGTCCCAGACATTTCTGTAGCATCCCCTAGTCCATGCTCCCAGGCCTGAGTTTCTGTGCTCCTTTGCTTCCTGATGGTCCTCCCCACCCAGACTTAAGCCTTCAAACCAATCTGCAACCTCAAGATCCTCCCAAGGCAGAGTCAACTGTTGTTTTCCACAAAGAGTCCGAATAAGACAGTAAAAATCCACCCCTCAGTCCATTCTTCCCATCCACAAGAATAACAAGAATTTAAGCTAATATCTGTTCTGTTTCTTTTGAAAACGCACCCTAAGAATTTCACAGTCTCCAGCTCTTGGGATTTAAGGAGTTGTTCATATTTCACATATTCTAGTCTTTTGTAGTTTGGTAAATGATGGCACTTAGCATTAGCATTAGTTCTGTTTTTAAATTTGCAAAAAGATCTTTTTAGTCATGTGAGAATTTAGCTCCAAGCCACAATCTAGGTAAAGTGGAAACAACTCCCATCTTCTTGTAGAATCAGAAAAGTTTGTATGGAGAAAACTTCAAGTCCAACACCCTTATTTTATACAAACTAGGAAAGCATTTCTTCTGGAAAAAGTAAGGAAACTTTCTATGAATATCTAGCCTTTGTCCCAAAGTTAATCATACTTTAATCAAGGATTTTAAAACAATTTCCTTGTTTCTGCACTATGAGGTAAGTCTCAAACTTAATTATTGATTAAACTTTTCTAAGAACCCTAGTGTTAAGTTACCTATAGTAAATGCATACAGGCCCTCATCAGTTTTCACTTAATTACCAAAATAGTCTTTTAACTGGGCTTTTCACTTACAGTCCCTATAATAAGGTACTCCCCTCCTCCCCCTAACTCTATCCTGGTCCAAGCAACTCCACCCCAGCCCAATCTTCACACAACTCTAATAGTAATTCCTCTAAATGCAAATGTGGTCACAATGCTCTACTTACATTCACTAGCTCTCTATCTGTGATAGGATGAATAATTGTCCCCCAGAGATGTCCTGATCCCCAGAACCTGTGACTCTATGACCTTGCTGTCAAGGAAGAAGTAAGGTTGCAGAAGAAATTAAAGTTGCTAATCAGCTGCCCTGGAGACGGGAATAGGATGCAGAATTATCCAGGTGAGCTCAATCTTATCACGAGGGCACTTAAAAGTAGAAAAGGGAAGCAGAAGACAGAAATTTAAAGATGTTTAGCTGCTGGCTTTGAAGATGAAGGAAGAGGTGATGAAAAAAGAATGCAGGTGGTTTCAAGAAGCTAAAAAAAAAAAAAAAAAGGCAAGAAACGAATACTCTCCTAGATCTTGCAGAAAGTAATGTAGCTTTGATGATACCTTGATTGTAACCTAGTGAGACCTATTTTGGACTTTTGACCTCCAGAACTATAAGTTGATAAATTTGAGTTAAGTTGTTGCAGCTGCAGTAGGAAAGTGTTACATCATCACACATAAGGCTTCCATAATGAAACTTTTACAGTTCCAGCCTCACCTGCTCCCACTCCTCCCCTCCACCCTACACCACAACGATGCTGCTGGCGTAGTCCATTTTTTTTTTTTTTTTTTGGTTCGTGCTATGTTTTGGGTATGGTTTGCCCCCACCAAAGTTCATGTTGAAATCTGATCCCAGTGTGGCAGTGTTGGGTGTTGGGAGACAGGACCTCAGTGTGAGGTGTTTGGGTCATTGGGACAGATCCCTCAGGTATGAGTGAGTTTTCACTCTCAGAGGAATAAGTTAGTTCCCAAGAAAGCAGATATTTTTTTTAAAGGCTGGCTTACTTGGTGTCTCTCTCTCTCTCTCTCTCTCTCTCTCTCTCCCCCCCCCCTTCTCACCATGTGATATATTTATGCATGCCCTCTCCCCTTCCACTTTCTGCCATAAGTGGAAGAAGTGTGGAAGACCAGATGCAGCTGCCCAGTCTTGAACTTCTGTCTTTAGAACAATAGGCTGAAAAAAGCTTTCTTCTTTATAAATTACCCAGCCTCAGGCATTCAATGCTAAATGAACCGAGACATCTAGCTAATTCCTACTCATCCTACTCAAGTCCAACATCACCACTGGGAAGTCCTTCCCAGAATAGGTTCACTAACTGCTTAGTACCATGTATTTGTCTTTATATCAGCATTTGTCACCATATATGATACCTGAATGTTTTCTCCTCCTTCACAGTGAAACTGTGAGATCAGACCCAAGTCTCAGTGTAACAAATGGTTGAATGAATGACAGCATATAAACTCCATGTGGATGGATATTTTTGTCTCTTCTATTTGCTGCTGGACCCAAGCACCTAAAACAATGCCTGGCACATAGTAGGCACTCACTAAATATTTTTTAATTAATGAGTGAATAAATGAAGGAAAGAATTAGCCAAAAAATCTGAGCATAGTCTTGGAAATAAAATTAAAGTGACCAGAGGGAACAGGGAGCTTTGCTACACAATGCTCTCAGAGCAGTTCTTCCCCAAGCAGATGGAAAGTGGACCAGTAGCAAATCTAAGGTTGCATGGCTGTGGAAGTGCCTTAAACTTTACACTGATGAATCCTCTCCAAAAGTGCAAATATGCACATTCCCAATACTGTTATGAAATGCCTAGGACAATGCCATTTCAAACAAACAAACAAAACCTAATATAACTAATCTAAGTTAATTTAGCAAGATTGCAAAATATTAGGTCAATATTAAAAAGCAGTTGTACTGCTATTTATGACCAGTAAGACATTGAAAAATAAACTTTTAAGAAACGTTATTTACAATAGCACAAAATATTTGTAGGAGAAGTGAGATAAGAAGAGACAGCCTGGGCCAGGTTGGGTGGCTCAGCCTGTAATCCCAGCATTTTGAGAGGCCGGGACAAGTGGATTGCCTGAGCCTGCGGTTTCAAGACCAGCCTGGGCAACTTGTCGAGACCTCATCTCTACAATAAATAAAAAATTAACCAGGAGTGGTAGCACACACCTGTAGTTCCCGCTACTTGGAAGAGTGTAGATGGATATTTCTGAAGGATCGCCAGAGCCCAACAGGTCAATGCTGGGGTAGCCATGAGCATGTGTGCCACTGCACTCCAGCCTATGTGACAGAATGAGACTCCAACTCAAAAAAAAGAAAAAATAGAAGAGACAACCCGTGTTGCTACATGTGGATTCCAGACGTTAGTTGAAGTAGCCTGGCCCATGAGCTATAGATGAGGTCATTTCGACCCCTTTTTCCATGCCCTGCAGAAGTTCAAAGTCTTGCAAATTTTTTCTTTTATTCTCATGGTCACTGCTAGCTCTGCCTCGTACCTCTGGAGTCAACCATGACACTAACTATTCAAAAAACAAAATCTTCTTGTACTTTTTAGTATAATAAACTTTATTTAAGCATTTGTAGGATGTGAGGAGGGATGCTTGCAGAGTGTGGTAGAAAAAGGAAGGGTGGGATTTCTAACAGCTACTTAATCTCAAATATAATAATTTTTAGTCCCGCTATCTCGTTATACTTCCATTACTTTTATCTAATTTTCATTAAATTCCCCCTTCTTTGCTTTTTCTCTCTCTCTGTTTTTGTATCTCTCTGTCTCCATCTGCCTCTTTCTCTCTTCCCCCTGCCTTGCACAGGCACACACATACACACACAAACACTAGTACAGAAACAAAATGAAATCCTTCTCTTTGTCTTTTTAGATTGTGGTCACCTTTTACCCCAGGTAACTTACCAAAGATTATCTACCTGAAAAGGTTTTAGTAAAATAGCTCCTTTAGAATATTTATTGCAGATAAGGATCTTGCCGTTTATTACTATCTTCATTTCAAAAACTCATATCCTTGAACCAAACTTTGACCCATCAGTTGGCTCTTTAGAATGAGGATTATTCCAGGAGGCTTCTTGGCTTCATTTGCACCCAGCCTTCTGTTTAGATTCCATAGTGCCTCTAGATGTGCTCTGGTGTGCTGAAGCCTAAACATCACAGCCTTTTTCTTGCCTTAAACCTCAATTGCAAACATATAAGCCTGCATGTTTCATCTAATACTCTTTTTAATCCATTTCAAACAAACAAAAAAAGCCTAATATAACTAATTTAGTTAATTTAGCAAGATTGCAAAATACTAGGTCAATATTAGAAAGCAGTTGTATTGCTATTTATGACCAGTAAGACATTGAAAAATAAACTTTTAAGAAAAGTTATTTACAATAGCACAAAACAGTAAATATTTCAGAATAAATTTAACAAAATATATGTGAAACAGTAAATATTTAAGAATAAGTTTAACAAAATATATGTGAGACATATCAATCAAAAACTACAAAACACTGATTAGAGAAATTTTAAAAGGCCAAGTAAATAGAGGGATATACTATGCCCATGGATTAAAGGACTCCATATTGTTAAGATGTAAGTTCTCCACAAATTGATTTATAGACTTAATGCAATCCTCATCAAAATCCCAGAAGGACTTTTTTGTAGGAACTAACAAGTTGATTCTAAAATTCATACCCCAAATCAAAGAACCTCAAATAGTCAAATTATTTTATATATTTAAAAAAGTATAAAACTGGAGAATTTACATTTCCTGGTTTCAAGACTTATGATAAAGGTACAGTAATTAAGATAGTGTGGCACTAGTCAAAGGATAAACATATAGATCAATGGTACTGAACAGAAACAGAGACAAATAGGGTCAATTGACTTTTGGCAGAGATGCCAAGGTAATTCAGTGGAGAAAGGACAGTCTTTTCAACATCTGGTGCTGGAACAACCAGATATCCTTATGGAGAAAAAATGAATATTAGCCTTTATCTTAAACTAAATACAACAATTAACTCACAATAGAACATAGATCAAAGTATAAACAATAAAACTTTAAAATTCTTAAAACTAGAGAAAATGTATAAGATCTTAGAGTAAGCAAAAGTGAATCTATATCAGAATTTACTGAACTTTACTTTTAAACTAGGTGCATTTTATTTTATATTAATTATACTGCAATAAAGTTGACTAAAAAAGAAAAAAAGTCCTTCCAAATTTGGTGCTTAAATAAATTGTTTTTAATCATCCATTTTGTTCTTTCATTCTACTTTAGCTATGTTTGCTTTCATTCTAGTCTCCACCTCAAAGCCTTTGCTCTTGCTGTCCCAGTGTCTACTGACCTCCATTACAGGACTATTTCTCACCATTCAGATTTTGGCTCAGATGGGAACTCCACAGAGAGATCTTTCCTGACTGTTCCAGATGGTTCATACTATGTCTACACCACATTCCTGCCACCACCAGTTGTCTTGTCTTGTTTCTCTATTTTCTTAATAAAATAAGAATTGTGGTCACTGAGAGTTAATTGAGTTTATATGTATTTTCAGCCTACCATTGTAATGTGAACTGTGTAAGGACAAGGACCGTCTCCTCATCGCTCTTTCCCTAGTGCCTAGGACAACGTGTGGTACATAATTGGAATTTGATAATTTTTAAATGAATAAATAAATAAATAAATGGATGTTCTCTAGATATTTTACCAGTGTGAAGTTCCCCTTGTTCCTTATTGATTTCAGATCGATGAGAGTGTTACTGTATCTGCTATGCTTATCTATAGATTTCCTTTGGATCACCAATGACCTGCTTTCTTATACAAAATACATCATTTTAGTATCCTCATTAGTCCAGTCTTGGTTTGGGAAGTTTCTATGTAAGCATTAGACTTGTTTATTTCCCTTCCTAAATAGCCAAGTTGGAATCAAATTCTTCCTTGTGCCCTAATACAAATGCATGAAAGACAAAATTCTCTGTGACCTTTAAAAAATCCAAGACGACAACTGTGTCTATTTTCTGTTTACCCTGTCACTAAAACCTTTCAAGATTTCCAGGCATCTGTAAAGTCAGGGTCTTTCTTTCCTAAATCCTAGTGAGTTTTATTGAAGCGAGTTGTCCTTGTCTAACATCGTCTCTACTACAATTTCTAGCACTCCTAGCAGTTCAAATCAGATCTATTTATTAGATCAAGTACTTATTTACATTTCCTTTGCATTTTGCTTTGGGGGAAAGGGCCCTTTTTAATGGATTAATAGAGTTCTCTTCCTGTTGCTCTATAAACTTCAGTAGTATCTGAAGTTATGCAAAACTATATGACATTTATCTAAACATATATATGATTTTGAGTAAACTTGTCTTAACCAGGTGAGAGAATTGAAATATAAAATGAAGTCTGAGTTATTCTACAATTGTAAGAGCAAGGTATGAATATCTTAGGGCCAAAGTTCCTCAAGTAGAACTTATCTTCTCGTCTGAGTTCCAAGCCATATTCCAAGCTGACCAAGGAGAGGCAGGAACAACTAGCAAATGAAGATTTATTTCATTTCGTTTTTAAAGAAATCCAAAGACAGAAGGATGGATTAGTTTACTCTAGACCTGGAAAAACTGCAATAGCACCTCAAGGCAGGTCAAATTTAAAAATATTTGAAAGCACACTATGGTTGCAAACCACGAACTCTAACCCCAGAAAAACAAATCTCTATAAGTGAAATATGAAGATAATATTATATTTTCTTGGAAGAATAATGACGCTGTCAGGGTATCAACTGATCTGAACTTAGGGGTGAATTCTGAAGAAGTTAGGAAAAAGAGATTTATATAGTCAATATTCAAAGAAAATAAGGGTTGGGAGGGCTCTGGTGTATACTCCTATAACTGCTTATATGTGATTGTGAAGTCATTTCACAATACTCTGGTTGACTGAAGAGATATTTCATGCTAGATCTTTTATTCATTTTCTTAGTCCCAGCAATGTGACATGTACTGTGTAGGACCTGCAGGATTCTATAAAAAGTTAAAAAGCTTTGCTTCCAGGACAAAATCTTCAGAGGAGAAGCCCATGAGTCATTGGGTATCGGCAAAGTTTATAAACACAAGAGCAACATGGAAGCTAGAGAAAGAAAGTGTGTCTTATTTCACCACATAAGGATAAGCTGTGCTCGTCTAACATCCTCCCTACTACAATTTCTAGCATTCCTAACAGTGAAAATCGAAGGTATTCTATTGGATCAAGGATCTATTTGCATTTCCTTTTCATTTTGCTTTGGGAAAAAGGGTCCCTCCCAATGGATTAGTGGAGTTCCATTCCTACTGCTCTATTTAACTTCAGTAGTATCTGGAGTTATGCAAAACGATATAAAACATATCTAAAAGTATACATGATTTTGAATAAATTTGTCTCACTTGGGTGAGAAATTTCAAATGTAAAGTGAAGTTTAGGCCATGCTATAATTGTAAGAGCCTCTATACTCTCAAGTAACCATCAGACATTCGGGGAACTCAATCCTGAAAGGAAAATCAGGTGTTTTACCAGAAGGAGAAATGGATGCTGGACATGCAAACCCAACAGATTTCACTGGAGTCCCAGGTTATCTCCCTAGTCCCTGAGTTATGCCTATGTAATGGGAACCCCACTTCCATCCAATGACTGTCCTCTCTGGAGTTGTGATTGTTATTCTAGCACCTCCCAGACACTGTGATAGCAAAGTAACAATAGGTCTCAACTCTTTCCATTTACGTCACCCTCTCCAGCATTATAATTTTTGGCAGTGCTCCCAAGGAGATTACAAGTTCAAAACAACACTCAACAAGTTAGCAATAATGACAATTCAGACATATTACAGTTTACTCATGCCTTATTGTGTCTATAAAACAATCTTCTATTTACAGGGTCACAGTGTTTAGAAGCCTAACCACGTTGTCATTTCCATTCTTGATGTGACATGTTTGTGTGTTTTATTAAACATTAAATCTGTGGCTCTCCTCTTTTGCCTTCTGTTAGCGGAAAGCTGAACCCTGCTGTATAGCATATCCTGCTCAGTGTTCTAGCTGAAAGATTTATTGTCGAGCCGGGTTCGGTGGCTCAGCCTGTAATCCCGCATCTTGGGAGGCCGAGGTGAGTGGATTGCCTGAGCCCGCGGGTTCGAGACCCGCCTGGGCAACTTGGCGAGACCTCATCTCTACAAGAAATCAAAAAATTAGCCGGGCGTGGTACGCGCACCTGTAGTTCCAGTCACTTGGAAGGCTGAGGCGGAAGGATCGCCAGAGCCCAGCAGGTGAAGGTTGCGGTGGCCGGGAGTGGCCACTGCACTCCTGTCTGGGTGACAGAGTGAGACTCCAACTCAAAAAAAAAAAAAAGATTTATTGTCATATCATATGTGATCGTTAGTAACACATCAGCAGGAGAATCTAGCCTGCCACCTGTTTTTGTAAATAAAGTTTTATTGGGACACAGCCACAGTTATTCATTTTTTTAAAAGATGAGTTGAAAATCAGTAGTGAAAAATTAGTAGTAACAAAAGCACACACTACACCTTGACCACAATTGACAACAAAACCATGTCAACCATCTCTAATCTATTAACCAATGTAACATTTTTCAAACTGTTATCTCTTGCAGGATGTCAATCTGTATGACAAGTTTTTTGGGAGAAAGGGGGATCTTAGTTCAATGTGTTTCAGAAATACCATATTGAACAAAGTTAAACTAATTTCTATTCTGCAGAGAGTTTAGTATGCCAATGTGCATACACATCTCCAAGAGGGAGATGTAATTATCAGTGTTTACCAAAGTTATTTGACCATGAAATCTTTTGACTTACAAAAATATCTTAGAACCAATGTACCATGAAATATACTTTGGCCTCCTTACTCTTCTTAATCCCTACACTGCCATGATCCTCAGGCATCCAGCCAAATATCTCTCTTCTTTCCTCTTCTTCGCCTTCTTCTCCACCAGAGTGATTTTGCCTGCCTGATCTCGTAAGCTCTAACCAACAATAAGCTCGCCATTCCCTAAAACACCCAAGAGCATTTTTTTAAAAGTCAGCTTGAAATATGTTGCCCTTACAATTTTGTCTTGGGGACTTTCTTAGCTCCTCTGGGGGGAAAAAAAATAATCACTACCTCTTCTGTATTCCCTCAGCAATTAAAGTGTGCATTTATTACTACAATTACATTTTGATGTAATTACTTATTTGCATGTCTTTTTCTCTACTGTATTTGGAACTACCCATAGACAGAAAATATATTATTTATGTATGCATTCTCAGTGCCTAGCACAGGGATGGCTGTAACAGAAGCAGAAAACATTTTGAATTAAATTCAATAGAGCCAATCATGCAAATATCCACCTGCAAAAAATAATCTATAGTGTAATATTATTCGGCATGATTGATATGAGTGTGTTCAATGTAATGTAATGTTTGGTTTATTAACTCATTCATTCAAAAATTATTATTTAGTGAATATAAGTTTTCTGCAAGGTACTCTGGAAACATGTAAAGTTTAATCAAATATAGTTACAATCTCAAAGCTTTGGACAAGTCAGAAAAGGTAACATCATCCTTGACAGTGACTTTATCTAGTTGTTCATATTTAAGCCATCATCAAGGACCATCCATCTTAAGTATTTCTCAACTCTGATACTTCTCCATCACCACTGCCACCTCCCTACTCTCACCTGGACCACTGCAAGAGCCTGGGTTCCCCATGAACACTCTAATCCCATCCAATCCCTATACCACACAGCAGCAGAATGATCTTTTCTAAATACCAGTCTGAGTTTGTCACTCCACTGTGTCCAGCCCTTCAGTGGTTCTCCCATTGCTCTTATTGTAAAGACCACATTGTTAAAATACCTGCAAGGTCTTCACATGCTGAACCCTGCAAATGACCAATTCCATCTTGCAGCATTGGCATATCTCAGCCAAACTGACCTTTTTTAAAGCCCGACAAACTTCTGTTCATTCTCTCGGGAATGATCTTCCTTCTTGCTTTATGTTTAGGCAACAGTCTCTTATCCTTCAGAATTGAACTCAAGTCTTATTTCCTTAAGGAAAATTCTCTGACCCCTGCTTCCTGTCTAGGTCAGTTTTTTGTATGCTAATCTGCCCTCAATGGATCAACATTTCTTTCATAGCAGGTAATTCTATTTGTAATTATACATTTCTATGATTATATAATGAATATCTGTCTCCTCCACTAAGTTGTAAGTTTCATGAGAACTTTCTGGTTGTGCTTATCCTATATTCAACACCTAGCACAAGTTATATGTGTAACAAAATAAATAATAGACATAAAAATAGATGTCATAGAGAAGTTCATTAAAATGCTAGCTGAGGTCAGCAGGGGAAGAGGTTACCTTTAGATGGAGGGATCGGAGAGGCTCCGTAGAAGTGGGGGTAAACTTGGCTGCATCTTGGAGCTCCCTGTGCTCTTTGAAACATACGGATGTGAGTTCCTCCAAAAATTAAGCTTAGAAGTCCATATGATCTGCCAATTCCGCTTTTGTATATAAACACAAAAGAACTGAAAGCAGGGACTCAAATGGATAATTTGTATGCCCATCTTCACAACGGTATTATTCACAACAGCCAACAGGTGAAAAAACAAAACAGATGTTCATCAATAGATGAATAGAAAAGCAAAATGTGGTATATACTTCCAATGAGATATATTCAGCCTCAAAAAGGAAGGAAATAATTTTAATACATGTTATAACAGGGGTGAACCTTGAATACATTATGCTGGGCAAAATAAGCCAGTCACAAAAGGACAAATAATGTATAATTCCACTTGTATGAAGTACCTAGAATTGCCAACTTCTTAACAGAGAGAGGAAGTAAAAGAGTGGTTACCAGGGGCTGGGTAGGAGATGGGTGGCTATTGTCTAATAAAATTTTTTGGGGGATGATGGTTGCACAATATGTATTTAATGTCACTGTACTCCACTCTTAAAAAATTGTTATAAACTTTATGATATATATATATATGTGTGTGTGTGTATATATATATATATATATATATACTTATCATTTAAAAAATCTCAAAAAATATCCTAATGCTCAGGTCCAATCTCTGCAGGTGCTGGTTGAATTAATTTGGGGTAAGGTTTGAATATTGGGATAATTTTTAACTCCCCAAATAATCTATTGTGCTGCCAAAGGTGAGAAATACTGATTTAGAAAGGAATATGTAAGTTAAACATTTAAAGGTGGTTGGCATTTCAAAGAAGGGAATGACATAAGACAAGGAAATAAGAACATATGTATCATTTATAAATGAATCATTTAGTTTCGCTTACAAAGGTGATCTATGAAGGAGAATTTGGTTTTGGCTCTGATGGGTTTAGAATGCTGGGCAAAGGTGTCTGAACTCTTAGTTCTGCACTCCCCAAAAAGTCAATAAAGGCTTTTGAGCAACAGAATGAAATAACTAAAAGTATGGGTTTAAAAGGAAATGAAATGAAATGAGCATGTCGAAGAAACAGCTGCACTTCCATGTTTACTGAAGCACTATGCATTATCGACAAGATATGGAATCAACCTGTGTCCATCAATAGATGAATGAATAAAGAAAATGTGGTATATGGCTGGGCACGGTGGCTCAAGCCTGAATTCCCAGCACTTTGGGAGGCCGAAGTAAGGGGATTGCCTGAGCCCACAGTTTCAAGAACAACCTGGGCAACTTGGTGAGAGACCTCATCTCTACAATAAATCAAAAAATTTACCGGGTGTGGTGGCATGTGCCTGTAATTCTGGCTACTTGGAAGGCTGAGGTGGAAAGATCGCCTGAGCCCAGCAGGTCAATGCTGGGGTGACCGTGAGTGTGCCACTGCACTACAGCCTGGGTGACCGAGTGAGACTTCAACTCAAAAAAAAAAAGAAAAAGAAAATGTGGTATAGACACCCAATAGAATGCTCTTCAACCATTAAAAAAAGAATGAAATTGTGTCACTTGTGATAACATGGATGAAGCTGGAGGACATTATACTAAGTGAAATAAGACACACACAGAAAGACAAATACTGCATGTTCTCACTTATATGTGGAATCTCAGACAAAAAAAGATGATCTCAGACAAGGTCCAACAATTAAGTTCCCGAACTCATCCTCCATACCTCAGTGCTGAATATCACTACAGTCACCTTTGAAGTACTCCCTTTGGGAAGCTATGCACTGACACCAGCACCTAGTCTACCCATCAAAGCAATTTTGGCACTCTTTTTCTAGAATAGCCATGAGAGCCATCATCGTATTACACTTAGTGACCTGAATGTCATCAAATGCCTTCCATTCAATATTCCTTTATCTTCAGCTGAAGAAAAAAGTCACTGGGGTCAGATCAGGTGAGTAGGGAGGGTGTTCCAATACAGTTATTTATACAGCACTGCCAATGTTAGTGCACAGTGGTAAGTTTGCGGACTTAATTGTCTGCCATCAGCAAATAATGATGACAGCTCTGATGGGCTATCAGAGCACTTTCTATAGGATGGTTCACAAACCTAATTGTTGGACCTCATAGATGAAGAGAATAGGATTGTGGTTACTAGAAGTTGAAGAAAGGAGGGAGGGTAGGAGAGGAAGAAGTTGCTCAATGGGTATAAATTGCAATCAGATAGGAGCAATAAGTTCAGGTATGCTATTTCACTGTAGGGTGATATAGTTAAAAATAATGTATTATATGTCTTGAAATAGCTGGAAGAGAGAATTTCGAATGTTCCCACCACCAATAAATGATAGAGGTTTGAGATGATGAATGTGCCAATTACTCTGATTTGATCACTATATAATGTATACATGTATTGAAACACCACACTCTTTGGGAGGCAGAGCTGAGAAGATTGCCTGAGTCCAGGGGTTCAAGACCAGCCTGAACAACTTGGTGAGACCTTGTCTCTACAACAAATCGAAAAAAATTAGCTGGGTGTGGTGGCATGTGCCTATGGTTCCAGCTACTTGGAAGGCTGAGGCAAAGGATCACCTGAGTCCAGCAGGTCGAGGTTGTGGTGGCCGTGAGCATGCCACTGCAATCCAGCTTGCGTGACATGTTGGGAGCCGGCCACGAAGGCCATGGAGACCCACTGAGCGTTGATCCCAAGACCACTAGGATGCGTTCAGGAGCTATTGACCCCATTTTCTTCCCCTTTCTACTCAGCACTAACCAGATTAAGCTCCTGCAAACTCAAAACATAAAAACTCTGAGACTGGGACAAACACAAGCTAACTTTAGAAGCTCATTGCTCCCATTCTTCCACAAACTGCAGTTTTGGTTTTCACACAACTTATAATTCAAACTTGGGTCACATCTAAGAGCCTTAGTATTGGTCACAGGCTTCTGGGTCATGATCTTAGGATTTATTGAAGTTGAATAAATGGATTAAGGTTTCATCAATTAGGTTATGGGATTATTCCTGAAAGAACATCCGGTGGGTGGGGAATGCCCCTCACACACCTGACTGTGTATAAAAGACCAGTTGTAATTCCCATTAAATGGCTTCTGCACTAGACTGGAGTCCAGTCTCTTTCTTTCTCTCTCTCTCTTTCTCTCTTTCTTCTTCCCCCCAATCGCCAACGCTGTCTCCACTTTTGGGGTACCCTGAACCCGGCTGGAGCTGGTCTCCGGCAGTGACAGACTGAGACTCCAACTCAAGGGGAAAGAAAAAAAAGGGATCACCCGAGCCCAGCAGGTTGAGACTGATGTGGCCATGAACATGCCATTGCACTCCAGCCTGTGCGACAGAGTGTGACTCCTACTCATAACACCATACTGTACTCCATAAATATGTACAGTGATTACATATGAATTAAAAAGAAAAGAAAACTTTGAAAAATGATGGTTTAAGCATAAACAGAAGTTTGTAAAGTGGCCTAGAAGGAGGAGAGAGGAGGAGTTCTCCAGGAGGATTTGTAAGGGACCAGCCAAGAGGTAGTGAAAACCTGATGTAGTCTGAGCAGAGAGGATAAAGAGGCGGGAAATGAAGGGAGAGAGGTTAGGGTGTCTGATCAAGGAGACCCAGCAAATCAGTCCTACACTTGACCGGCAAAGGTAGATTCCCCGTTCAGGGAAGAAACAGTGAAAGAAAAAAGGAGGAAGTCCTCCCAGAGCCCTCAGCCCATTAACTGTAATTAACATAAATCTTCACACCACATCCTCTCTGTGGGTGTGTTATTAAAATACCAGCAGTAACCAGTTCAAAGCTCCCTGGAATCTGCCTCGCCCAGAAAGACACTGTTCTTGGCCTAAGTCATGGTATCATGTGTGCCAAGTATTGTAAAATCAGAGCTTCCATGGGAAGGGGCAGGAAAAGCAGCTGTCACAGCTTCATTATGACTTAGAACATACACAGAGGAAGGTGATGGGAGGTGGCCCCCTTTGGTGAATCTGCAAAGCACAAGGAGGGAACACTCTGCCATGACAAAACCAACACTCCCAGGGGAAGCCCCCGAATATGTTTTCCAGCTGCTTTCTCCTGTGATTTCTCATAACTTCCCAAGATGAGAAATTTGTAGCCATCAGTTACAGACTTAAGAAATTGTTGCTATACCTCTGGGTTCATGAACCCAACCCTATTCTGTCTCCTACAATCCAAATTCATGTACACAAGTACTCTGTTGTAGGTGTGTGAAGAAATTCTGTAGTATAATCTATAGGGAACTGAGTGAAATCACAAGTAAAGTGACACATTTTCCAGCAAGCTTCAAAACCTGTCCTGCATTCCACCTTTTAAGGTACCTCGGAACACCTCTCCAAGTGCTGATCTCCAAGTACACAGCTGTCCTCCTCACCCTCAATTGCTCTCACTTTTTGAGCCAGAGGTAACTTCTCTGCTCACTCCCTTAAACTCTGGGGAAATGAGGGCTTTCCTTGGCTAGGGTCCAAGGCAAAATTGCTTTGGTTTTAGGTTAGAGTTGCTACCCTAGCAATTCTGTTCATAAGGATTCCCAAATATCAATTCTTCCAGGTGGAGGTTCTTAATCTGTGCTTGTTCCCCTCAGCTGGGGCATGCCCCCACCATTTTCTCTTGGTGACTTTTCACCCCTTACAACCCAGCTCTGCTTTCCCATTTGCTTTCTACCTGCTCTTCTTCCTCAGCCCGTTTCCATATCCTCTTCATTCTGAATAATTAAACCCATCTTTATCATATTTCAGGAATCGAAAATAAGATTTATTTGACATGGCAAATTTTATGGTATGTTGCTGCTATGGTCTTAAGATGATAGAGATGCTGAGGCGGAATTTGTGGTTGATAAGAAAAAACATGACAGATGAGTGGTATCTGTTATGGATAAGGATGGGTAAGGGGCAGCACGTATATCAGATAGTTGCATGATATTCCAATCTTTCCATCTTGTAACCACACACTTTGGACAGGTTTTACAAGATTACGGTGTGCTGCTCTGCCCCGTTCCAGCCTGGGGTTGCCCCTAAATCTACAAAGATTTATTGGGAACGGGTGTGTTTATATTAGTTACCATGAGCAACACTAGCTAAATAAACTACTTCCAAAAAGGGAGTATTGATAACAGAATGGAATTCACTTCTAGAGTAAACAATGAAGGTCATTATGCTGTAAAATGTCCCCTTTGCTTTCTGATCCTGCAGTGCTAGATGTGAACTCAGGAAGCTCACCCTGCCAGCACAGGTGCTAAACAGTCAGTGATGAGGAAGGAAGTCTCATCAGAGAGCTGTGAAAAGTATAGAGCAGGGAGCTGGGTGAGCCCAGGACAGTTTGCCTGGAAAGGAATCCCAAGGGGGTGCCTATGAACAAGAAGGATCTGGGATGAATGGTAGGAATTTGGAATTAGGGAATAAATCCAAGGATTTCAGCAGCAAAGGAGAGAATAGGATAGGAACAGAATAACCAAGTGACTCTTGGCCGGGCGTGGTGGCTCAGCCTGTAATCCCAGCACTTTGGGAGACCAAGGCGAGTGGACTGCCTGAGACCACCAGGCAACTTGGAGAGACCTCATCTCCACAAAAACTTTGTGAGAGCAATCTGAATAACTTCTAAATCTAGAGGTCTTACTTTAGTGGGTTTGACACTATGCTCTGACAGTTTCTTAGGTGGCACATAGTGGAGCAGCATGGATGAATACATGTTGGAGCTGGCCCAAAGTCTCCCATCTCTAGCTTTAAAAAAAATGTTCCTTTGTACCTTTTTTGTTTTGTTTATTGGGCTTCTGGGTGTGATTTCGCAAAAAATAAAAAAATAAAAGAAGACTTTTGTGTCTTCAAAAAGCTTGCCAAGAGTTAACACAGTTTTATCTAAAGGTCTACCTTTTGAAGATCTGAAAAACTCTACATTTGGTCTTCTCGTATCTTTAATTCACCTGCATCCAAGTATAACCTGCTGATGGAAGAGAATGAGCTTCCCTTTGCTGGTGGTAACAAAAAGAAAGGCTAGCTCTGGGCCCATCCTTTAGGAAGAATGTCAACTCCTGCATTTTCCTCCTTGGAATGCTCACTTCTGGAATGCTGGCTCTCAGAATCCAGTTACCATGCTGTAACATACCCAAGTTACATGGAGAGGCTACCTATAAGTACTCCAGTCAACAGCCCAGCTGAGCCTCCAACCAACAGGCAGTGAATGAGCCATCCTGTCCATTCCAGCCTAATCAACAAGCCTCCAGAGGCTGCATTCCCAGTCACACCAGGTGAAGCAGAACTACCCGGTGGAGCACAGGCAACACACACAGATGTAAGAGAATTCAACATGGCAAAAACAAGGTCATGAGGCCAGCAAGATGGTGCATTAGGAAGTTACAGCTGCTTGTTCCCCCACAAAAACACTAAGCAAACAATATAGGAGCCAAAGGAGCCATGTAGGAACTCTTGAAACCAGTTAAGGATCTGCAGCAACTAAACGAATCCTCAACCAAGAAGAAGCTACACTCTGAGAAGTAGGAACATCTGTGGTGCCTTTGCTCCTTGCCCCATCCCCTCCCCAGTGCAATCAAATCAGGAAGAAGAAACCCAACTCCCAGTGCCTCCCTCAGGAGAGAAGGGAAAAGTGGAACTTGTTTGTAATCCAAGCACTGATGGGGACAGTGGCATAGTTTGACTATTAAGTTGGAGGCTTAAAAGACAAAACATGTACATTGAACTTCAATGGAATTAAAAACTTATGTTTCAAAGATCACCATCAAGAAAGTAAAAAGACAACCTACAGAACTGGAGACATTATTTGTAAATCATATATCTGATAAGGGACTTACAGATAGAGTATGTAAAGAAAACCAGGTGTTCAACTTAAAACTCAGTATTAAGAAAGTAACCCAATTAAAGATGAACAAAAAAATTTGAACATGTATTTAAGCAAAGAAGATATACAAATGGCCAATAAGCACGTGGAAATGTGCTCAACATCCAGGAAATACAAATCAAAACTACCATGAGATACCCCTTCACACATACTAGGGCGACTGTAATTTTTAAAAAATGAATAAAGATAATGCTGGTGATATTGTGGAGAAATTGGGAATGTCATACCCTGCTGGTAGGGATGTAAAATGTGCAGTTGCTTGAAGACAGACTCTGGCAGTTCCTCAAACAGTTAAACATAGAGTTTCCATGTGGCCTACCAGTTCTACTATTAAGTATATACCCAAGAAAACATATGTCCACATAAAAACTTGCACATGAATGCTTATATCAGTATTATTCATAATAACCAAAAAATGAAAACAATCCAATATTAGATAAACAAAATATGGCATATCAATAAAATGGAATATCATTCAGCAATAAAAAAGTAATGAAGTAGTGGGAAATGCTACAATATGAATGAACCATGAAACAGTTTAAATGGAAGAGGCCAGCCACAAAGGATGGCATACTATATGATTCCATTTATAGGAAATGTACAAAGTAGTCAATTACAGTTATAAAGGACAACCCATGGAATTCTTATGGTGATAAAACCATTCTATATTTTGACTTTGGTGGTGAAAGCACCAATCTATACTTGTGATAAAAATATCATAGAACTAAATACACATGCGTGCGCGCGCACACACACACACACACACACACATCCACATGTGTACAAGTAAAACAGAAAATCTGAGTAAGACTGTTTGTGTCGATATTAATATCCTAGTGATGTTATACTATAGTTTTACAAAATGTTAGCATTGAGAGAAATTGACAAAAGATACATAGAATCTCTATTTTTTATAACTGCATGTGAATCTACAATGATCTTGAAATGAAGTTTAATTAATAATAAATAAAAGAATACAATAAAATAAAACTTTTGACAAAAAGCCAACAGAAGAAAATAAAGAAAAAAGAGATTACAATATGCAAAAGACAAAGAAGCCTAACCTAGATAAAAATTTAACTCAAGCATTAGAAACATATTTACTCATATTTATTTCTCACTAGAGTAAATCTGAATGAAAATATCAAATCAGTAGGACAGCAAGACAATGACATTTTAAAAAGACAATTTCTGGATGAAGAAAACAAGTTGAAGGACAAAATAGCAACATTATAGAACTAACAAAATTAAAACAACAAAAACTGGGGAATATCAAGTTACTGACAGTGAATGCAGATTTTTAAAAAGCAATTATATAAAGACTATATGTAACAGATAAACATAATCAAATATAAGAATAATTGACATAGTATCTGAATTTTAAAACCCCAAAATAGAAGACATATTCAAAGATATAATACAAGAGAATCATCTGAATTTTAAGATATTACAGAAACTGCAGGTAAAAAGTGAATGCCATGTTCCAAGAACATTTAAATTAGATTATCAATATCAAAATTTATCCTTAGTGCACTACTAAACTTGAATAAAATTTTTAGGCATCTACTAGGCAAAATAAATCACTTACAAGGAAGAAAATTAAGATGGTTTCAGATTTGTTGCAACATCATTCACTGCCAGAAGATAACTGCACCATGAAATCAGGTTTGCTTACTATAACATAGGGCTGTGGATGCATCTTATACCAGATGAGTTCGGGCAATAAAAGACAAAGCAGAAATCTGAAGCCATAAATTTATATCACAGCAATATAGCAAAGAAAGACTTCAAGAAAAATTAAATGAGCTCATTTTCTGAAACTGTAGATGGCACAAAACTAATAGTGAGCTATGATCAGTAGTCTAGAAGATAAAAATATAGATACTATCAATTAGCAATTATTTTTGTGTCCAGAGTTTTACAATCTTCCACATACTTATGGTTAAGTGTTTTACGTTATGAAGAAAAAATTCAGAGCTTACCTAGCAAGGTTAACTTGCTTTGAATCATACAGTTAGACCCATAATTTGAACTCTGTTCTACCTCATCAAAGCCAACTCTTACTTAATACAACCATGTAATCTTACATCTAGATAGTAACATTATACACGGTTTTAATTTTCTTCTTTTCATTTTTTTTTCTAAAGTTTAAACAATAACATGTGCCACTTTTGCTGTTTTTTAAAAGTCAGTCTTTAAAGACTCACCAACACAATGGGTGCCCAGTCCACTACAAGGGGAGTGAGAGCCAGCTAGAAGCCCAAACTTCACCCACATGCTGTCTACTTATGTAGTAAACTTTCACTTCTACCCCACAACTCTAAAATAAACAATAATAATAATAAAAGATTCACACAAAGTTTCTTTTTCACAGGAGCAATGTATACGCACTAATCTTTGGAATTTTAACTTTCTTGATGCCAATATAGTGGTTGAAATCAATTGGTCATTTGTAAGCTTTTTCTCACTTTTTTTGCTTTTGCGGGGGGAGGGGAAGGTTACATGCAAAATAAAATCAGATATAATAATTACAAATTCAGAAAATAAATTGGCTGGGTTTTACTAGTCTAGACTGACACAGTCTGTTTTCTGGAAATCTGTCTAAGCCTTCTGTCTTTTTTTTTAACTGTTTGAATCACACACACACACACACACACACACACACACACACACACTGCCACTACTGCCACGTGGCACAGTGAGGCAGCATGGATTGGGATCCAGGAGGGATTCAGTTCTCACACTGATTCAGGGTAAATGCCAATGTTGGTGGGCAAAAGCCTTCCCACGCAGAATACCACACCCACCACAAGCCTCGTCAGAAATAAGGCTCCCTGGAAGGAGACAGAAGCTGCAGGGATGAGATGGCAGACTCAACTGGGCACATTCAAATCTCTCACCAGACAAACAGCCTCTGTCTGTCAAGTCTCTTGAACTTTGTGTTACTGGCTGGGGCGCCAAGCAAAGAGCCTGGCCAACTCCTGAGCAAAACTCCTTTCCTCCCCTGAGAGCCAGTGAGGAATCAATGATGAGGAACCTGCCAATTTTCTGTCACTTGGAGAGTTTCCAAACTTAGGGAACCAAAGTCCAAGAGGCCAGTACGAAGAACAAACAGGACTCTATTAAAATGCTTTCAAAATATTGCTAAAAGTGTATCTGAAATGCTGTGAGGAAATAACATACTTTTAATTTGTCAGGTCAGCAAAAGCGGCCAGTGTGTAGAGGAAAGGTATCTCGAGGGTTGGAAAGTTTTTTTCCTTCCCTGCCTTCCATATATTTGTGTTGGGATAAACCATTTCAGACAATTTCCTCCAACTTAGAAGTTTTGAAACATAATGGAATTCAAAGCACAGTGGTTCCCCCCCACACACACCCCCTTGGTTGTTGTTCCTTAGAAGTCAGTGAGGGAGGAAGGAGTGGGAAGTTGAGAGATTTTAATGTTCCAAACTGAGGTTTAAGAAATTTTCTCTAGTACATAAATAGGAACTTTCAGTTACACTTGGGCAATTCTAATAATCTTTGTTACACTGAAGAAAGAGTCCATGGTCTGGGACAGTTTGTGGTTCCCTCTCACTGCCCCAAGTTTTAAGGGGTTCTCCCTAAGTGAGCACTTTGATCATACAAAAAAATGAGATAACAGCAAGAAGTGATATTACCAGAACAGGGGCTTAAATGACCTCATATAGCATTTTGAAAGATCAAAGGCTGGGTGTGATGACCTGTAATCCCAGCACTTTGGGAGGCCAAGGTAGGGGTACTGTTTGAGGACAGGAGCTCAGACCACCCTGGGCAATATAGTGAGACCCTGTTTCTACAAAAACAAAAACAACCACAAAAATTAGCCAAATGTGGTGGTGCACACCTGTAGTCACAGCTACTGGAGAGTCTGAGGTGGGAGGATCCCACTTGAACCCAGGAGATTGAGGTTATAATTATAGTGAGCTATGATGATACCACTGTACTCCAGCCTGAGTGACCAAGTGAGTGTCGATCTCTTAAAAAGAGAGAGAGAGATCCAAAGAAATAAATAGGCTTTCATTATTTTGTAGTCTTTTAAAAAATCCATTTTTGAAAAGAAGAAGAAATAATTTGATACTTAAATAACCAGAGCCCTTTGTAAGTTTAGTCATGATGAGTGGATTAAATGAACTCCCACCTAGTTTATAACAAGAACTTAAATTTCCCTCAGCTTTTGTTGGGAAAGGAAAGAAGTGACTGGTTAAATGAATGTCATTGGGGTTAATTTTCCTAAATCAATGAATCTCAAGATAGTTTCAGAGTTCTCCTAACTTTCAGGCTACCCTAGACATTCTCTGCTTCCACAGCTGCTGGTATGTTTCAACTCGTGTTCTTTGTGAAGAAGGGAGAATTTGAACATGATTCCTGGAAGAAACAACATGATTTGCAGGGATACAGCTCCTTCAGATAAAAACAGGAAAAATAGTGCTGCTGCTAAGACAAACCCTTCAAGCTTCTCAGTGTACACCATACAGAGGACACTTCCAATGTCTCACAGGAGAGCTTAGCTTCTTAGAGCTATAGCTTCTCATCCATGTTTATTTAAATCGATGATTGTTGCATCACTTCCACTGCCTTCTCAGAACAAAGGGACAATTTATATCAGTGGGTGGTCAAGTCTACTTCTATTTGTGTAACCCGGATATAAGCTGATCTCCTGTGGTCTCATGTCTGTATTCAGGAAGGATGGGTTCAGCTGCCTAATAGCAATTAGAGAGAATTTAAATCTTTACTTTCATCTCCCTCAGGGCTTCTAACTAAGAACTCTCAAAGCCCCATTCTCTTCCCCGCCCCCCAGGTCTCCTACAATCTGACAGAACCTCTAACATGTAAAATACATGTCCTCTCCAACACAGCCCATTAGGCCCTCCCCATCCTACCTTCTCTCCTCTTCATTATGTAGATCATCACAGCCATTCTAAGCAATTTGCCCCATCCACTTACGCCTTTCCCACCAACCTTTCCATTTCTCTAGCCAACTCTCTTCCAATCCCCTAATTCTGCCTCATAAACTGTCCAGGAACTGGCAAGGACTTTCATTTAGCAGTTGGAGACCAAGTTGTGGAAGAAAATCCAAGGACAAGGTGAGGGCATGGGATGGAGGATGCTGGAAAGCTTCCCCTATGAACAACTCCATCCACACCACTGGCAAGACAAAAACACAGCTTGTAAACATAACTGATATGGTGTTTTCCCCAGATTCTAGAGCACAGCATCCGTCAAGGTCTCTTTAGCCCTAACCTACTACAAATCTGCATTTTATCTCCTCTTTCTGAGGGAACATTTGCCAGAAAGACACTCTAAGCACCAAGCCCAGACAGGAGCCAGGAGGTAGATAGCTGCTAGTGTCTGTAGCAGCTCATATCTGATTCCTTCTATGTGTTGACCCCAAGAATTACAACTTTTTCCTCTGTCAATATATATAACTCACGCCTAGCCTAATACTAGGGGAATGAGGGAGAGTTTGGGAGAATATAAAAGAGAGTCCCTCAGAGCTATTTTGGGTTGCAATGCTGACCATGGTTCATTGTTCTTTCCCTTTGAAATCACACCTGGAAGGATGCTTATCGAGAGTGCTCTAGAATCAGACCTGCTGTTGGACAGAGGTGGGACCAACTAGTGCAACCTCATCTACTGAAATCTGTTGTACTGCCTGACAAACTCTCCATCCTCACCAGAGGGCCCTGGCTACCCTTTTGCACTGCGCCCAGGAATTTTTTCTTTAACGAAGAGGGGACTTGATATGAACTGTCTCTATAAAACTGAAACTCGGATTACTTCACAAGTTAGAAAACGGCTGGCTTTGCGTAAACCAGCTCATTGCTTGGAATTTTATGAGAAGGGTGCTGTGACTCCCCCTAATTTCATATATACACGTGCACACCTTCTCCATCCAGACCACCTCTTCCCTGTTCTCCCACACAGTTCCTGTACTGGGCCCTGTGACTTTACCACCTACTCCTTCCTTCCCTAGCCAAGTTCCTCGATCCTGCCCTTCCTGAGCCTCTTTCCCAGTCTTTATCCCTGCCATTGAGTGTCATTGACCACAATTATTTGGTCCTTACTATGTAATTTAAGACTTAACACTATGAGGTATGTGTTACCATGATCTTTTTCTTTTAATTGTGGTAAAATACACATAGTACAAAAATTACCATTTTAACCACTTTTTTTTTTGGAGTTGGAGTCTCACTCTGTTGCCCAGACTGGAGTGCAGTGACCGGGAGCGGCTGGGCTCCAGCGATCCTTCTGCCTCAGCCTTCCAAATAGCCGAAATTACAGGCATGCACTACCATGTCCGGCTGATTTTTTGATTTATTGTAGAGATGAGGTCTCGCCGAGTTGCCCAGGCGGGTCTTGAACCCGCAGGCTCAGGCAATCCACTCACCTCAGTCTCCCAAAGCGCAGGATTACAGGCTGAGCCACTGAGCCTGGCTTATTTTAACCACTTTAAAGGGCACAATTCAGAGGCACTTAGTGCATTTAAAATTTTGTTCAAACATCTCTACCGTCTAGTTCAAGAATCTTTTTTTTTTTTTTTTTTTAAGACAGGGTATCACTCTGTTACTAGACTAAAATGCAGTGGCACAATCTTAGCTCACTGCACCACCCTACCCAGTTAATTTTTTTATTTTTTGTAGTGATGGAGCCTCCCTATGTTGCCTGAACTCATCTCAAACTCCTAAGCTCAAGCAATCCTCCTGTCTCAGCCTCCCAAAGTGCTAGGATTACAGGCATGAGCTACCACGCCTGCGTTTTGATCTTTATTTTCAAGGAGTGTGGCTGCTCTTTGGAAACTACAGATGGTATTTCTCCAAATGAACAGAGCTGCGTTTCCTTTTATCCCACACAGAGGGGGTGTAGGTTTCAGCAGGAATGTGGGGTAGAAAAGGGTACCTCTGGTGACTGTCATTCCTTCTCATTTCTTTATCTCTTACATTTGTGCTGGGCACTCTGTTAGAGTCTTTACTAGAATGCCTCGCTTAATAGTCCTATGAAGTTGTTTTTATAAAGGGGAACACTAAGTCTTAGAGAGGTTAAGACACTTCGCCCAGTTGATATTGCTAATGGGAAACTTAGCTTGGGCCGGGTAGGAGACTCATGCCTATAATCCCAGAACTTTGGGAGACCAAGGTGGGAGGATTGCTTGAAGCCAGGAATTTGAGACCAGTCTGGGCAATGTAGTGAGACCTTGTCTCTTCAAAAAATAAAAAATCAGCTGGGCATGGTGGCACACATCTGTAGTCCCAGCTGCTTGGGAGGCTGAGATGAGAGGATCACTTGAACCCAGTAATTAGAGTCTGCAATGATCTATGATCACACCACTGCATTCCAGCCTGAGCAACAGAGTGAAAACCCATCTCTAAATTAAAAAAAAAGAAACTTCAGGTTGGGTACGGTGGTTCATTCCTGTAATCCCAGCACTTTGGAAGGCCAAGGCAAGAGGACTGCTTGAGTCCAGGAGCTTAAGACCAGCCTAGGCAGCATAGTGAGGCATCATCTCTATTTAAAAAAAAGATCAAAAAATTAGCAAGAGTGGTGGCACACATCTGTAGTCCTAGCTACTTAAGAGGCTGAAGTGGGTGGACAGCCTGAGCCCAGAAGTTTAAGGCTGCGGTGACCCGAGATCATGCTACAGCCCCTGACTCTAAACAAACAAACAAACTCCAGCCTGAAGATACAAGAGTTTGACTCCACTGCAAGTGATTGATTGTGCGGACCCTGGTTGATTCACCCAGAAGTTAAATAGCCCAGCATTTGCAGCAGCATTTGCAGTTTGAAAGAGAACATCTACATATCATACAGCTCTAGATTCTGGTTCAGATACTCCTGCTTTCTAACTTGGGTAGGTAAGTTAACTTTGCTGCCTTCGTTTCATCTCCAGTCTAATAGTAATAATAACAGGGTTGCCGTAGGGGTGAAATGAAAAATTGTAGCATCTGTGAAGATCCCTGGAGCAGTGATAAGGACTTTTGGCAAATTAAAATTTCCTCCCTCTCATCAAGGAGATGGCTGGACTAATCCAGAGGAATAACTTGTAATTTTTAATGGAGATTTAAAAAACACTGGGGACCAGTTTTCATGGAAAGATATTTTGGGGTAAAAAAGCACAAGCATAGCACCCCATTAGTCATTTTCAGGAAGTAGAAATTTGCATAATGAGAAGCTCTGGCACCGGAGCTAAACGCAACAGAGCCGGACTACTAGATTTGGGTTCAAATCTCAGCTTGCCACTCACTCTCTTTGTGGCCTTAACTCTCTGCGTCTCTGTTTCCATCTTGCAAAATTAGATTATGATAACAGAAAACCGAATAACCCAAATTAAAGAGTGGGCGAAGGAGTTGTGCCAACATTCCTCCAAAGGACATACACAAATGGCCAAAAAGCACATGGAGAGCTGCTCAAACATCATTAGCCACCAGGGAAATATAAATCACAACCACAATGAGATACTACTACACACCCACTAAGTTGGCTATTTTAAAAAGGGGGAGAAAATAGCTAGTGTTGGCAAGAATGTGAAGAAATTGGAACCCTCATATGTTGCTGGTGGGAATGTAAGATGATGCAGCCTTGGTGGAAAGATTTGGCCGTTCCTCAAAAGTTAAATATAGAATTGAAACATGATCCAGCAATCCTACGTTTATATCTATTTCCAAAAGAATTACAAACAGGTGTTCAAATAAAAGCTTGTACATGAATGTTTAAAGTTAGAAGGTCCATCAACTTGTGGACAGATAAACAAAATGTACTATATTCACAAACTGGAATATTATATAACCACAAAAGAGAATGCAGTACTGATACACACTCTAACATAAGTGTACCTTGAAAGCATTGTGTTTTATGAAAGAAAGTAGCCGGGCTCGGTGGCTCAGCCTGTAATCCCATGCCTTGGGAGGCTGAGGTGTGTGGATTGCCTGAACCCGCGGGTTCAAGACCCACCTGGGCAACTTGGCGAGTCCTCATCACTACAATAAATCAAAAAATTAGCCGGGTGTGGTAGCATGCACCTGTAGTTCCTGCTACCTGGAAGGCTGAGGCGGAAGGATCGCCGGAGCCCAGCAGGTCGAGGCTGTGGTGGGCGGAAGCAGCCACTGCACTCCAGTCTGGGTGACAGAGTAAGACGCCAACTCAAAAAAAAAAAAGAAGAAGAAGGTAAACATTAAAGTTATACAATATCTAATCACACACTGTATGACTCAATTTATGTGAAATAGGTAGAATAGGAAAATCCTCTAGAGATAGAAAGCTGATTAGTGATTGGTAGGAGGGGAGAAATTGCTTAACGGGTACAGGGTTTCTTTTGGGGTTGATAAAAATTATTCTGGAGGTCAGACATAGTAACTCACACCTGTAAACACAGCCCTTTGGGAAGCCAAAGTGGGCACATCACTTGAAGCCAGGAGTTTGAGACCAGCCTGGGCAATGTAGTGAGACTCCATCGCTACAACAACAATAAAAAATAGCTAGGCATTGTGGTACTTGAAAGGCTGAGGGGGAGGGTTCACTTGAGCCCAGGAGTTTCAGATTGCAGTGAACTAAGATTGTGCCATTGCACTTTAGTCTGGGTGACAGAGTGATACCCTGTCTCAGGAAAAAAAAGATTCTGTTCTGTAACTAGATAGTGGTGATGTTTGAACAAAATTGTAAATGCACTAAGTGCCTCTGAATTATGCCCTTTAAAGTGGTTAAAATGGTAATTTTTGTACTATGTGTATTTTACCACAATTAAAAGAAAATGATCGTGGTAACACATACCTCATAGTGTTAAGTCTTAAATTACATAGTAAGGACCAAATAATTGTGGTCAATGACACTCAATGGCAGGGATAAAGGCTGGGAAAGAGGCTCAGGAAGGGCAGGATTGAGGAACTGGACTAGGGAAGGAAGGAGTTGGTGGTAAAGTCATAGGGCCCAGTACAGGAACTGTGTGGGAGAACAGGGAAGAGGTGGTCTGGATGGAGAAGGTGTGCACGTGTATAATGAAATTAGAGGGAGTCACAGCACCCTTCTCATAAAATTCCAAGCAATGAGCTGGTTTACACAAAGCCAGCCTAAAGTCAATGGCACGACTGGTATTTTGTGGTAAGAAGAAATTCAGTGACTTTAGTATGGCATGCATAGCTTTGCAAGCTCTAACTTGTGAAGTAATCCGAGTTTCAGTTTTACAGAGACAGTTCATATCAAGGCCCCTCTTCGTTTAAGAAGGAATTCCTGGGTACAGTGCAAAAGGGTAGCCAGGGCCCTCTGGTGAGGATGGAGAGTTTGTCAAGCAGTACAACAGATTTCAGTAGATGAGGCTGCACTAGTTGGTCCCACCTCTGTCCAACAGCAGGTCTGATTCTAGAGCACTCTCGATAAGCATCCTTCCAGGTATGACTTCAGAGTCCCAGCTACTCTGGAGGCAGAAAGCCTGAGTTCGAGTGGTTGAGGCTGCAGTGACCCGTGATCATGCCATTGCACTCCAGCCTGGATGACAGAGTGAGACTCCAACTAAAAACAATAAAAATAAACAGGGAATTTAGTGTCTATGCTTGAAGAAAACCAGGACTCTCTGACCTCATTGCTAAATTTGAGTAAGATGAGAATCAGGCTCTGATTCAAGTCACCAAATTTTATGAGGAATTTAAGCAAATGGGTGCAGGTTGGGAAATTAAGCTTAACTAACTTCTATTAAAACTTCCCAACTCTTTAACTCCAGACCCGCCTCCTGGGGAACAACCTGGGCCACCATTTAAGGACCTGCTGGCTAGTTTGTTTGCTTGTTTGTTTGTTTGACTTGATCATCACACATTTTACCCTTCCAAGCCAGGATTTCCTGTGTGGCATTGATTTGCAGGTGTGCTGGTGTGCACACCAATAAAAGGGGCTGAAGTGATCAGCTGGGCATCCTGAGACCAGAGCTTGTGAAATTGCTTAAGCCTTGCTGGGTCTCAGTTTCCCTTATCTATAAAATCACAAAGTCGCATTAAATGACCCAACAGATTTCTTACAGAGGTACTGATTTATGATTCTCACCGGTTAAGGATTACCTTACAGCTTGCTAGAAATATAAATCTGATACATGGTATGTTGACAGCTCTGGAAAGTAAGCAGTGAGGGTAGGGCATGAATCAAGTCAGGGCAGAAGAGGTTTGGCCTTTGTAGGTGAAGTTTAATATATTCAAAATCCCACTCTAATTTAGGAAGAAAATGCTACAAAATGAGAATTTATTTACTTATAATAGAGAGCCAGATTAGCCCAGTTTGGGAGTGTTGGCTGTTTAGGTTGTGGCTATGGCTGCTGAGGGAAAAAAACCTCTAAAATGCTTTGGGGGAATCTAATTTGAAAGAAACAAATGGATCACATTTTCCTAATTTAGCAGTCAGTTAACTGTGACTCATCCTCTCTCTGCTCATGTGACCAGGATAGTAAATATGATATTGACAAGAAAATCTAGCCCTCATGTCAGCAGATGCCAGCCCTCCTTACACTGAAGCCGCAGTGAAAATGCGCTTGTTTCCTGTTTTCTTTGCATAACCAAATTGCAGGGACTGGGCCAGTGTCTATTATTGTGTCCTACGTGAAAGGGGGCTGATTGCTAATTTCTAACTTATGAACTGCAAATATTATGGGGTACACTCATGCCTTCTATTTCCTGCTTTTAGACAGGCCTGAGTCGAAATGAATAGAGATAAATAGACGTGTATCTCCCTCCAATTCCTAAGATGATCTCCTCACACTCTTGTAAATCTCCTGTTTCAAGGTTCCTTTCAGCAGCAAGAGCTTTGAGAAAAATTAGCGTACGCTCGTATGACCCCAGCTCTGCTTCTTACTGTCTGTGCAACTTTGGGAAAGTTACTGACCCTCTTGGCTGCCCAATTTCCTCATCTAAAATGAAGAGAAAAATACATTTCTTTTATCTAAATGCTAAAACTAAAGGGTAATTTTTTTTTTTTTGGGAGCTGGAGTCTCACTCTTGTCACCCAGGCTGGAGTGCAGTGGCATGCTCACAGCCACCACAGCCTCTACCTGCTGGACTTAGACGATCCTTCTGCCCCAGCCTCCCAAGTAACTGGAACTACAGATGCACACCACCACATCTGGCTAGTTTTTGTGATTTATTGTAGAGACAAGGTTTCACCAAGATGCCCAGGGTGTTCTCGAACTCCCGGGCCCAAGCAATCTCTTGCCTCAGCCTCCCAAAATCCTACAGGCTGAGCCACCACACCGGGTCAAGGGTATTATTTTTAAAGTATTTACAAGCATAGTATCTGTTGGGTAAACAATGACATGATAGTAACTACTGGCATTGTAGCTAACATTCAATGAAGTGTCTTGTAACTGGGTAAACAATACAAATGTATCCCCATCAATGCAAGTGAAATAAATAAAAAGATATGTACCCACAGGGTGAAAAACTGCCCAGCTCCATGCAAGGTTTTTATTTACTTAATCAGGGTACGGTGGCTCACACCTAGAATCCTGGCGATTTGGGAGGTGGAGGTGGGAGGATTGCTTGAGCCCAGGAGATCAAGACCAGCCTGGGCAACATAGTGAGACTTCATCTGCACAAAATTTTTTTTAAAAAATAGCTGGGTGTGATATCACTTGCCTGAAGTCTCAGCTACTCAGGAGGCTGAAGCAGGAGGATTGCATGAGTCCAGGAGTTTGAGGTTGTGGTGACCATGATCATGCCACTGCACTCCAGCCTGGGCAACAGAGTTGAGATCCCAACAACAACAAAAAAATTATAATCTGAGAGACCAAAATAGAATGTCCCTTTATCAACTAAGATGGACCTTAATGTTAAGGAAACCAAAGTTACCTATGGGCCAAAGTTTAGGGCTTGGCTGGCATGACAACTTCCTAAATTCTTATAGCATAAGAAAAACCACTCTGGCTAAACTCCCTAACAGGAGCTGTTAGACAAGTTGTCAGACTCTCTCTTAACTCTGATTTATCATCCAGACCACTACAGCTCTCACTGGACAGGGGACCAGCCTTACAAACATTCTTTCCTGATAAGCAACCGCAAACCTCAAACTAGTTTCAGCCAGCTTATAGAAACAACGCACAAATTGTCCTGGTGTCCTGTAGTTCCCCTTTCCACTTAAAGAGCCAAATTCCACCTCATTCTAATGCTAAAGCCCCACCCCAAAGTGAACATGGGATGTATGACACATATATGTTTATTAACCCAATGTGCATGCACTCGACTTCCCTCATAAATATGTACAGCTTTTTCCCCAAACCTGTTGAATGTGTATGTCTCTATTGCGTACTACAGACTGTGAAACATAAAAGCCAAACTGCCTTTTTCTTCTTTGAAGGGAGAACACGTTTGGTCTACATCGGAGATGATCTCTTCCCAGTTGGTAAACTGATAGTACCAATAAAACTCTTCTTTCTAATGATTAGTCACCCAGGTGTTTTGTTTTTTGTTTTTTGTTTTTTGGATGACAAAATGCAAATATTCCTGGAAGGGCTAACACTCAAATCACAGTGCTGAAAGGAAATTAAAATCTAATGCAATGCTCTGTTTTTAAATTAAAAAACTGAAACCCAAAGATCTCCGTGATATGATTAAAGCTACACAATGAGATGGTGGCAGAGATGGAAGAAGACACTAATTTTCTTTATTCTCAGCCAAACAGTCTTTATGCGTATGGGTATTCAGAACCATCAACTGCTGTAAATATCCTTGGGAAGGGAAACACAGATTGGTCTTAAATGCTAGTTTTCAAACTCTGTGGGCCAGAGAGGCTGCTCTCTTTCCTGATACAAATATTGCTCCTATTAGACTTTGTTTCAAGTGTATTCTATGATTTAAGATATATGGTTTCATGGCATCCCTCTACAACCATGAAGATCCCCTAGGTAACAGTCATTGCTGAAGAAACAGAATATGTTGTTACTTTTGTTGTGGAGTATGAGGTATTGTCCAGACATTGACTATTCCCTCCTATACCTGGCTTCTTCTACCTGACATTGTAATTTTAAATGTATTTCCATCTGGATTATTTTTTTTTTAGAGTCTCACTCTGTCATGCAGACTGGAGGGCAGTGGCAAGCTCCCAGTCACATAGCCTCAACCTGCTGAGCTCCTGTGATTCTTCCGCCTTAGCCTTCCAAGTAGCCAGAACTACAGGTGTGCGCTATCATGCCCAGCTAGTTTTTGATTTGTTATAGAGATGAGGTCTCACCAAGTTGCCCGGATGAGTCTCGAACCTGTGGGCTCAGACAATCCTCTCGTCTCGGCCTCCCAAAGTGCTGGGATTACAGGCTGAGCCACCAAGCCCAGCCCCATCTGGATTCTTAATAGTGTGCAAACACACCCTGACTATTTTACATCAAAAGGTAATTTATTATAAGTATGCTAGGAGCTCAGAGAATCAGGTGGGGTTCAGAGACTGCAGGTACTCAGGGTGATGTGAGGGTCAGCCCTTAGGACCCACGGTAGGGACTGCCCTGGCAGTGGGCAGTATTTCTACTGAGATGACTAACTGCCACACAACCCCAACATCTATGTGTCACTCACTCACGATTCAAAGTTCCAGAAGAGAGCACAAGGTCATGCACTCTAAGGAAGTTCTACATGTTCCCTAGTAGGAAGGAATATTGCCCTCCACCAAGACAACAGTTGGGGGGAAAGGCAATTTCCCAAAAGGAAATAGGGGTGGGGGTGGGGAGCTTGGATATTGGACAGATAAAAAGCAAGAAGCAGCTGGTAGTGACTGTGCCCTTGAGTCTATGTGAGATTTAGAGTGTAGATCATATTTAGAAAACTGACGAGGTAAACCCCACCAGAGGAGTCTCCTGGGAGAACTCATTATGAGAAGAGAAAGATCCAGGCTCAATGAGCTCTACCAGGGAACAAGCTTACATCTTCATCAGTGGACAGGAAGACAACTCTGGGTATAGAATGGTATTTGTCATGTGGTTTTGAACCCTGACCTAATACCCATACACTCATATTTGAGTCTTATGGGCAGTAGAGGGGCTACAAATGAAAAGTAAAGAGTGACCGGGAATGGTGGTTCATACCTGTAAAACCAGCACTTTGGGAGGCTGAGGGGAGAGGGTTGCTTGAGCCCAGGAGCTCAAGACTAACCTAGGCAACATAGCAAAACTTGGTCCCTAAAAAATTAAAATGATAAACTTAGCTAGGTGTGGTGGCACACACCTGTAGTCCAGCTACTCTGGAGGCTGAGGTGGAAGATCGCCTGAGCCCACGAGGTTGAGGCTGCAGTGAGCCATGATTGTGCAACTGCATTCCAGCCTGGGTGACAGAATAAGATGCCAACTTAAAGAAAGAAAGAAAGAAAGGAAGAAAGAAAGAAAGAAGGAAGGAAGGAAGGAAGGAAGGAAGGAAGGAAGGAAGGAAGGAAGGAAGGAAGGAAGGAAGAAAAGTAAAAGAGCTTTTTCACATTTTAAAGGAAACATTGAAACAATAGCTCTAGACATCAGGACCCAAGAAGCACTGCTGAGATTAAGACAGGCATGAGTCCTTCTTCCTCATTTTGCCACAGACCACTGTACAAGATTCTTCCCTGGGGATAGGAACCCACAGAGCAGGAACAGCTCCCAGCAAAAGATGTGTGTGAGCCCATGTGATCCACCTTCAGGGACCAACGCCCTGCTCATGAGAGGTCAAACACAAGTCATTGACTTCTGAATTATTATCATCAGTGTGACCTCATTAGAATCCTCAGTCTGAAAAGGAAAAATTCAATATGTTCTCAAAAGTAAACCCTGAAGAGGGATGAAAGGGTAGACTACCTGGAATGTTCAGGGCTTCTTCCCCTTCTTGCTAGCTGAGTCAACTTGGGCAAGTTGCAGAATGCTTTTGAGATTCAGTCTCCTTGACTGTAAAATAGAAATCTTAATTCCATCAGTTACTGTGAAAAGTAAAAGAGAGATAGGTCACACCCAGTCTAGCATGCAGTAGTGCTTATTACATGTGTCTTAGTCCATTTTGCATCGCTATAAAGGGATAACTGAAGCGGGGTCATTTGTAAAGAAAAGAGGTTTATTTTGGCTCATGACTCTGCACCAGAAGCATAGTGCCAGCATCTGCCTCTGGTGAGGCCTCAGAAAGCTTTCAATCATGGCAGAAAACCCAAAGAGGGAGCGGGTGTGAAACATGGGCTAGAGAGAGTAGCAAGAGACAGAAGGAGGTGTCAGACTCTTTTAAACAATCAGCTCTCCCGTGAACTAATAGATCAAGAACTCACTCATGTTCTTGCTATTGTGAACAATGCTGTGATAAACATGCATGTGCAGGTATCTTAGAGGACTGAATTTTTAAAATGTGGTACATATACACAATGGAATACTACGCAGTCATAAAGAAGAACAAAATCATGAACTTCGCAGCGGCCTGGAGGAAATTAAGAGTTTATAATACTGAGTGATCTCTCACAGAAACAAAGAGCTGAGTATCACATGTTCTCACTCATAAGTGAACCTTGAACAACTACCGTAATACTATAAGAAAAGAATTGACAGTAGCAGGAAACTGTAGGCGGCGAAGGAGGGGGTGGAGAGGTGGGATTGACAGTAGTCGATATCTGCCTGGAGGGGGCAGTCACACCTCATCAACAAGGGTACCTGCACAATGAATATTTGTATACCTAACCCTGAACTGTATCCCACAATTTTAAAATAAAAATTAAAAGAGGAAAAAAGAAAGAACTCACCCATTACCACAAGAAGGGCACCAAACTATTCATGAGGGATCCACCCCCTCCCATGACCCAATCACCTCCCACTAGACTTAACAAAGGAGAGCCTGATTTTAGGAAATGTGATTCCAGTTCAATGATTCCCTAATGGATTAGAAATATATGGTGTTCAAGGAAAACCATTTGCATATTTGAGATGCCCCAAATCAGGGCTGCTTACAAAAATATTGTTTAAGTCTTGAAAGAGATATGTATGAGGAAAAATTAAAACCAAAAGATTCGAGGCGAGTGAAGGTTAAAAATTACATGATTACCAGTCAGGCATGGTGGTTCCCTCCTGTCATCCTCGGACTTTGGGAGACTGACACAGGAGGATTGCTTGAGCCCCTGAGTTCAAGACCAGCCTAGGTAACATAGGGAGACCTCATCGCTACAAAAAATGAAAAGATTAGCCAGGTGTGGTGGTGTGTGCCTGTAGTCCCAGCTACTCAGGAGGCTGAGGCAGAAGGATGGCCTGAGCCCAGGAGATTGAGGCTATGGTGAGCTGTGATTGTGCCACTGCACTGAGACCTCAAATCAAAAAAAAAAAAAAAGGAAAAATTATATGATTACCAAACCTAACCTTTTGCACATATTCAAGCTTTTAAGTAAGGAGTGAAGGAGACATTCAGAATCAGACAATTGACAGAAGAGGAGAAAAAAGTTCCAGACGATGGTAAAATTACTAAGCATATAACAAATTCAAAATGGAGAACACACAAAAAACATGTCATTTAGGAATACTTGAGTGTCTGTTGTCTTTATCATCTTTGAGATCAGCGAAACGGAGAGATTCAAGAAGACAGCAGGGCTCAAAATCAACACAGCCCCATGAGCAGACTGATATTCAAAGAAGACTGGAGCAGAAGTCTTTGTTAATCATAATAAAGAATTTGCTGTATTCAAATGAAATAACAGCAAAGTGGAAGTATGCCAGGGCAATACCAGTTTTCCAAGCAGGAATAAAGGAAACACTAGGAAATTACAGAGCCTTCATCTCAATGTCTGTAATTTGCAAAATAATGGAAACAATAGCAGGGTAAGCTTGCCAAATGCATTTACAAATGAGTATCATTCCTTTTAATCAAGCTAGAGATAACCAACAAGGCTGGATAGAGGATTGAGGGTCTATGAATCTTACTTTTTTTCTTGATGGGGCTATGACACAATTAATAATTACACATGATTTATTTTACTTTAATGTCCAGATAATTTTACATAGAAGGCACTTCTGATGCATCCATTATGGAAGAGAGAGTAAGATTACAAGTAAAGCAGAGAAAGAAAGTGTGATGTGCTGTCTTCACGATACAGTGTGTGCTACTATATATTCCTTTTTGCTTAAAATTCAACTGTGGCATAGAGCTAAAAGAGAATTTAAGAAATCAATCAACCATCCTCCTAGGACTGAAACAAAACCACCTGAGGTATGTGGATTCCTCAGGTTCCCCGAGGCAGGCTGTTCCCTGTGTTCTCTCAGAGCCCATTAGCATGTTTAGCCACTCTCCCTTAGAACATCCTTTCTTCTTGAAATTTGCTGCAATTTAAGCCCATTTCCCATTGTCTAGTCTTCAGGGAAGACACTGAACAGCTAGACAGCACTCTCCTAATACTACAAAGAATGAAAGCCCACTGGCAGAGTACACAGATTAAGGGATTTTGCCATACTCTTTTTGCATTGGTTTTATATTAATTTATCTAACTTGAACACCTAACTCATGAGCACAAAGGGCCTTGGGTTTCTAGGAATTACACGATCTGGTTCAAATTGTGTCAGACCTGGTTTAGTAGTATGAGAGTGAGCAAGATGCCGGAACCTCTAGGCTGCTGCAAGACATCTCTGATAATTTATGATCTTCCCAATGACTTCCATGGCCAATTAGTTTCACTTTGTAAGTTTAACTCCTCTGTTGTCCAGTAGATGTAAAAACCAATGTCCAGGTTCGAGACCCGCCTGGGCAACTTGGCAAGACCTCACCTCTACAATACAAAAAAAAAAAAAAAAAAAACCAATAGCCGGGCGTGGTAGCGTGCACCTGTAATTCCAGCTACCTGGAAGGCTGAGGTGAAGGATCGCCGGAACCCAGCAGGTCGAGGCTGCGGTGGCCGGGAGCGGCCACTGCACTCTAGTCTGGGCAATAGAGTGAGACTCCAACTCAAAAACAAAAAACAAAAAACCAATATCCATCCTCCATTGCTTATGTCCTTTCTTGACTCTTCACCTTGAAAATGGCCTTCTTTATATTTAAGTAATTGAAGTCATTGGGCTTAAAATCCCTAAGTTTTCCTTACACACACACACACACACACACACACACACACACACACACACACACACTCCTTTTGACATCTATTGCCATTCTTACAACTGCAGGCAGAGATGTGCTCTTCCTCTCATTGAGGATGAATGCTTCCAACCTTGTTCAAGAATCCATCCCCTTCCGAGTCTCTGGTGCCTCTCACTCTTCACGCCCCTTTCAACAGACTCCACCTTCTCAATCGACAGACATGTTCAACATTCTAACTTCTAAAACTCCTCCCCTAAACCCACTGCTCCCTTCTAGCTACTGACTCTTCTCTCTGAATGTCTTCAAGACAAGTTTCTTGATGGAGCAAGAAACTCCATATTCATAAACTCCGTTTCTTCATTCCCAGCCCTGCAACTTGTCTCCTGTTCCCAAGAATGCAGAGAAGGATACCTTGGCAAAGATTTTCAGCAATTTCCTGACGGCTAAATCCTTACCTAGCCTTTTCTTAGCCACTCTTGAAACTCTCCTCTCAGTTTTAAGAGTCTCACTATTTCCTGGCTAATAAATTCTTCCCGTCTGTAACCATTTTACTCTAACAATCCCGAGGGACTGTGTTCTGTCTCAGCTTCTCCTGTCCTCTTTGCTAAGGAGATTTCAACCTCTTTCCTAGTTCTGACACCTAAATTCCAGATTTCATATTTACCTTTCTGTTCTGCTTTCTCCTCCTGTTCAAGACATATATCCCCAACTTTCTTCGGAAAAAAATCCCTACTTATATGCTCAACTGCCTCCAATTTAAATGATTTCCTTCTCTCATCTCTTTCTCACTGTCCCTATTCCTTCTTTATTTTCTTTCACTTGGTGGTCTCACCATCTCCCCTGTTTTCCTGAGGTGAAAACCTGGGTTTAATTCTGGACTCTCTCAGGGCACATCCAATCAGTCACGGATACCCTCAAGTTCTTTCCTAAAACTTTCTCTTGACTGGCCTCTCCACTTCAACCCCAATGCCATGGACTTGACTTAGGCCCTCATTGTCTCTTGACTGGATTACTGTGCTAGTTGTGACTCAGCTCTCTGCCTCTAGCCTGGCCTCCATCTCATCCGTATTCCATGTCCCGCTAGAGTGACTGCCAAAACCAGGCTCTGATCTGCGCCTCTCCTCCCAGCTATCCTTCATAGCTCCCCGTCATCTGCATAACTCCCGATCAGGATACACAAAGCCCCACACAATCTTACCATTGCCGTCTTCCCCAGTCTCTCGGCCACTCACCTTCATCATTATCACCTTACCCTCTAGTAATATCACTCTAAACATACCATTCAGGATCATCACTGTGTATCTTTGGGCTCCAACTCCATTGCCTGAACTGCCCTTTACAGCCCAGAGAAGGTGTCATCTCTTCCACAGAGACTTCTCTGATTCTTGTGGCCCGGTCTGGGACTTAGGGAGAATGGATAATCACTCCTTCCTCTCTCCTGCCTGGGAATCTTTCACATATGTATGTTGTTGCCTTATCGCTTGGTACTGTTAATATTTGTTGACTTGTCTGTCTCCCCTCCTAGACTCTGAACTCCTTGGGAGCAGAGTTCAGGCGTTTGTCTTTGAATTCCCTCACACGGTACCTGAAATATGGCAAATGAATTGCGCTAAATTGAACTGAAGACAAGAAATATTCTGCAAAGTACTGAAGGATGTGGAGGACTGTTGGTTAATTTGCCTGCCTTCTGCATAGGTTATGAGCAATTTGAGGCCTGAGATTGTTTTTGTTTCCCCAGAACCTGTCACAGTGCCTGATACATAGGAAGGCCATGAGTAAATATGTTTGCCAAATAAATGATGGTTTTTCTGTCTTAGGCTAATAGATAGCTCCGTGTGTGGCCATTTTAACAAGTTGTGGGTTTGGTTGCTATGTAAGAACACGTAGATGGATAATTCCATAGTAGTCCAAAACACATGAGGAGTCTGGCCAGCCAATTGCCTTCTCTAGTGAGTGACTAAATTTACATGAGATGCCCCCACATGATTTTCCCCCTAAGTTGTGAGTCTCAGCGAAAAAGCCAGGAAATGACAAGCATACGGTATGAATGGGTGAGGCACAGAGATCATGGGTCTTTGAAATGGAAAATCGGGTAAGGTCCAACCTGGAGTGCAGAGAGAGCAAAGAGTAATGCAGGCATGCAAAAGAGACAGAGAACACGTGAGAGGGCAGGAGGAGGGAGGGGAAGAGAGACAGGGAGGAGAATCAGGGTAAAAAAGAAACACAGACTGAGTAAGAGAAGGGGAGTCAAGCTTTCCTGAGACTTAGCTGTGCTTACAGGCCTTGAGTTTCATGAGCTACCCTATGTCCTGCTGAAGAATCCCTCCCACTTTGGCTCTTATCTATAGAACAGAATGATTTTTTTAAAAAGTCAAATCTGGTAATAGCCATACTGGTCACCTTTTATTTTATCCAACGTGCCATGTTCCCCCTGGCTATAGGGTCTTGGTGTGTGATGTCCCCTTCACCTAGAAGAGCCTTCCCTGCCCCCACCCCCACCCCCACTCCAGTCCTAACAGTGCTTTTGTAACACAGATTGGTAATTTCACCATGACTGATATGATCCATTGATTGTCTATCTGCTCAAAAATATCTTCTTTGTAATAATCCATCAGTGAAGCCGGGCTCAGTGGCTCAACCTGTAATCCCGCGCCTTTGGGAGGCTGAGGTGAGTGGATTGCCTGAACCTGCGGATTCGAGACCCGCCTGGGCAGCGAGACCTCATCTCTACAACACATCAAAAAATCAGCCGGGCGTGGTAGCGCGTGCCTGTAATTCCGGCTACTTGGAAGGCTGAGGCGGAAGGATCGCCGGAGCCCAGCAGGTCGAGGCTGCGTTGGCCAGGAGCGGCCACTGCACTCCAGTCTGGGTGACAGAGTGAGACTCCAACTCAAAATAATAATAATAATAATAATAATAATAATAATCCATCAGTGTTGCTCTAATGCTTAGCACAGTGCCAAACACATAGCACTCCCCTTAACAGTTTGTTGAAGGAAGGAGGGAACGAAATATCAGTCACTGATTATGTGGTGGTTTGAGACTTTGTGTTAAGCCCCCCCAAAAACCTACTTTGGCTCATCTCATGATTTTAGTTCTCCCATTCGTGATTTGTTCTTCCAGGTTAATGAGCATCTTCTGTTCCAGGCATGTCATCTTTTTCTCTGTGGGGCAGGGCCAAGCCCTTCCAGAGGTCTCCATGGTGCTCAGAATTTGGAGCAACTGATCACACGCAGGCTATGGGACACGAGGAGCAGGGGAGGAAGGGGAAAGCCACCAAAGCAAGCCTGCTGAAGCTCTCTTGTTGGGAGTGGGGGGAAGGGGAGAAGGAAGAGAGGAAAAAGAGCATGGGAGGAAGGAAGAAGGAAGAGAGAGAGGGAGGGACGAAGGGAGAGGGAAAAGAAGGAAAGAAAGAAGGAAGGAAGGAAGGAAACTAAAACACTAAAATCAATTTTAAATTGCATAATTAAATAAGCACATGCTTCTCCAAGGAGCTTATAATTTTTCCATCACCAAAAGAGAGATGATTTCCCCCTCTTCCTTCCAGCACAGAAATAGAGTGTGATTTTCTTCATGGTCTCCTGGGAATTTTAGTCCAATGAAGCATCTACTACTTTCTCCTAATCCGCCACTGAGTTCCTGGAAGACCACAGCCTGCTGCCTCTTCTGTGAAGCCCTCACAGTGTTCCATCTGAGAGTGAGAAAGGATAAGGAGGAGAACCCGGCATGCTTTCTTTGCCTTGCTTAATTGGATTCTGTGAATTGACTCAGCGTCACAACTGGGTCCCTATCTCCCTCTCCCTCACAAAATGAGATTTGAGATTTGGGGAGAGCTTTCACCAGGGTAGTACAAAATCTTACATTACTGTATCTCTTTTCATCTCAGCACGAAAAGATAGTATGTTGAAAGAAAACATGTAAAATACCCAAGTGCCTCCCACTGGGATCAAAGAATTCCCTTGTTTTCCCATGAAAATCTTAAAATTCTCTCCCAGTGTTAGTCTTCAAGCTCTTTACCTCCTAAGGAGAACCGTTTCCCTCCTTACTCTGAAACCAAATCCCTTCACCTTTATCTGTTTATGACCTCTACTCCAGAAAGTTTTCCTTTGATTAGCTTTTGTTTTGTTTTGTTTTTTGAGTTGGTTGTCCCACTCTGTCACCCAGACTGGAGTGCAGTGGCATGCTCATGGCCACCACAGCCTCGACCTGCTGGGCTCAGACAATCCTTCCACCTCATCCTTTTAAGTACCTAGAACTACAGGCATGCGACACCACGTCCAACTCTTTGATTAGCTTTAACCCACTTGTGAAAAGGACACTAGTGATGATACTGATGATATGATCCACTCTACTCTCTGAGCCTTCAGTTTTTATTTAATTGGTTTGCAGTTTACTACTTGAAATTTATTTATAATATTCATACTCCTAATTGCTCTAATGTCTTTGTTTCTTTAGTCAGTGCCCAAAATCCCGAAGAAAAAGCATATTCAGTTCAATTTCATTCAAAGAGACTTTCCTCCATTGTATCAGTGCCTGGCACATGGGTAAGTGCATACTGTGTACAGAAAATATAGTCACTGCTGAGGAAAACATTTTTTAAATAGATGTGACACCATCCCTGCCTTGGATATGTTTATAACTCTTTAGAAAACAAATTAAAAACATATATATGTTTTATATAGATTCATATATATTCATAAATTCATATATATACATATGTTCATATATATCATTTTATATATTCATACATATTCATATATATACATATATTCATATATGTCTTAGTCCATTTTCTGTTGCTATAACAATACCACAGACTGGATAATTTATAAAGAAAAGAGATTTATTTGGCTCATGAATCTGGAGCTGGGAAGTCCAAGGGCATGGTGCCAGCATCTGCTTGGCCATCTGGTGAGTGCCCTCTTACTGCATCATAACATGGCAGAAGGGTATCCCATGGCAAGGAAAGATAAAAGAGGGAAAGAGAGTGCAAGACACAGAGAAAAATGAGCTCTGAACTTATTCTTTTATCCTTATTCTTTGTTACCCCCCCAAACAACCAACTCACTTCTGCAGTAATGGCATTAATCTGTTCATGAGGACAAAGCCCCCATAACCTAATCATCTTTTAAATGTCCCACCTCTCAACTTAGTCACAACGGCAACTAAGTTTCCAATGCTTGAAATTTTGAAGGATACTAGCAATATCTTTGTAGGTATTCATATATAACCATTAAAACAATTTAAATTATTTTAGTTGATGATTAAAAACATACATGAATGTATAAAATGCACACATGTCTATACAAATAAATAGCTACAATGTGAGGCAAAAAGACTGCAGGGCAAGTTGGGAAACCTTCCTAGAGACCACATCTGAGCTGAAGGTAGGCAGAAGAACTCCCCCAAGGAGAGCAGGAGGCAGTCCATCCTAGGTGAAGGAAAAACTGTACAACTCAAAATACTCAAGACCCTAGGGAATGGGAGGAGTTATGCATTACTTGATGTGGGGATACATTTCAATGAGAGAAAGCTATGAGATGGGTCTGGACAGACAGGCTGGGATGTGTCTGTTTGTTCTTTATCCTACAGGCGGTGAGAGACTTGGAAAGTGTCTCAGCAGAGGTAAGAAAGGAGAGAATATGTGTTTCGGCAAGATCTTCCCTGGCAGCAGTTGGAAGGTGATTGGAGGCAGTGGTTTGTGAAACTGTAGAACATTCGAGTCTAGGTGGCTGATAATAACCTGGATGAGCTGGGCTTGGTGGCTCAGCCTGTAATCCAGTGCCTTGGGAGGCTGAGGTGAGTGGATTGCCTGAGCCCACGGGTTCGAAACTTGCCTGGGCAGGCGAGACCTCATCTCTACAATAACTCAAAAAATTAGCCGGGCGTGGTAGCGCATGCTGTAGTTCCAGCTACTTGGAAGGCTGAGGCGGAAGGATCGCCGGAGCCCAGCAGGTCGAGGCTGCGGTGGCCGGGAGCGGCCACTGCACTCCAGTCTGGGCGACAGAGTGAGACTCCAACTCAAAAATAAATAAATAAATAACCTGGATGAAGGCAACGGCAGTGTAAGAAGTGGGAGGAGAAAGGAAGTACCTCTCAGATGAGGACTGAGACCCCTTGGGATGAAGCAGGGGAGCCACGAAGGAGTTGAGAAGGGTTCTTCTTGAAAGAGTGCATAGTCTGTTTGGTGACAGAATTCCTGAATTGTGTAGCACCATGGGTAGCTGAGTTTCTGCACTTATTAATGCCAGGGTGGCACCCTCATTTTGTGAGACCTTAACCAATTTTGAGAGCCTTCTTAGGGAAAAAAAAACACAAAATGGGTACAAAAGTGAATATACATTTAGAGTAAGAGAAGAAATCACAACAAATCAGAAATAATAAAAAGTCGAAAATGCCACAAAAATTGAAAATGATGTAATTGTGTTATAATTTTATTCATTAGCTGCCTGACACATGTCTACAATAATTTTCCCTACATCTTTTCTCTGTAATCTTTTTAAAAACTGAGGTAAAATGTATGTAATATAAAGTTCACCATTTCAAAATGTACAGTTCAGTGGTTTTTTTAGTCTGTTCACTGTGTCATGCAACTGTCATCACTACTTAATTACAGAGCACTTTCATCACCATAAAAAGAAACCCTGTCCCTCTTAGCTGTCAGTCCCAATCCTCCCTTCCCCCATCTCCTAATCTATTTTCTGTCTTTTCGGACTTGCCTATTCTAGACATTTCATATAAATGGTGGCATGTAATATGTGGCCATCTGTGTCTGGCTTCTTTCACGCAGCAAAATGTTTTCAAAGCTCATCCATGTTGTACCTCGTAACATCGCTTCATCCTTAAAAGTTTTTGTATTGAGGTGAAATTCACATCACATAAAATTATCGATTTAAGTGAACAATCCAATGGCATTTAGTACCTTCTCAATGTTGTACAACCACCACTTCTATCAAGTTCCAGAACATTCTTGTCACTCGAAAAGGAAACCTCATACCCATTAAGCAGTTATTCTCAGTTTCTCCCTCCCCAGTACCTGTTAATCACCAGTTTACTCTTTATCTCTATGGATTTACCAATTCTAGATATTTCACACAAATAGAATCATACAAGGTGTCACCCTCTATGTCATGCTTCTAAGTGTTTGAGGTTCATCCATGTAGTACGCACTGGCACTTCACTGCTTTTTATAGCTAAATAATATTCCATTGTATGGTTATACCATATTTTGTTTATCTATTCATCTGTTGATGGATATTTGGAGTTTTTCTACCCTTTGACTATTGTAAATAGTACCACCATGAACATATACGTACTTGAATTTTTTGAGTATACCACCATGAACATATACATACTTGAATTTGGGTATATACACCTAAGTGCAGAATTGCTGAACTATGTGGTAATTCAGTGCTTAACTTTCAGGAACTGCTAAACTGTTTTCAAAAGCAGCCATACCATTTTACATATCTACCCGAATGTATGAGATTTCCAATGTTTTCACATCTTACCAACACTTGCTTTCCTTGGGTTTTTTTTTCGTTGTTGTTGTTCCATTATAGTCATCTTATTTTATGTGAAGTGGTAATTTTCTGATAATTAATGATGAAGAACATCTTCATATGGACTTGTTTGCCACTTGTGTATTTATTCTTTGGAGAAATATTAATTAAAATCCTTTGCTCATTTTAAAATTGAGCTATTTGTCCTTTTGTTGTTGAGTTGGTAGTAAGAGTTCTTTGAATATTTTGGATATTCGACCCTTATCAGATATACGATTTGCAAATATTTTCTCCCATTCTCCTTAATTTTTAATGTAATTTTTTATTTTTTAATAGAGACGAAGTCTTGTTATGGTGCTCTGACTGGTCTTGAACTCTTGGCCCCAAGTGATCCTCCCTGTTGGAATTACAGGTGTGAGCCATCATGCTCAGCCTCTTTAATTTCTTGATAGTGTTTTTTGACACTATCAATTCTTCTGTTTCCTTGCTGACCTTCTGTCTGGTTGTTCTAGTTATTACTGAACATGAGTTATTGAAATCTCTGACAATTATTGTTAAATTGCCTATTTCTTCCTTCAGTTTTGTTAGTTTTTGTTTCAGTATCTTGGGGCTCTCTTTTTAGGTGTATGCATGTTTATAATTCTTACATTTTCTTGAGGGATTGAGCCTTTTATTATCACATACTGTCTTCTTTGTCTCTAGCTGCATTTTTGCCCTAAAGACTATTTTGTCTGATATTAATATAGCAACTTCTGCTCTCTTTTGTTTACTATTTGCATGAAATTGATTTTCCATTCTTTGACCTTCAACCTATGCGTATCTTTGAATCTAAAATGAGTCTTCCGCTGGGTTGCCTGGCTCAGCCTGTAATCCCAGCACTTTGGAAGACCAGGGTGAATGAATTGCCTGAGCTTGCGGGTTTGAGACTAGACCAGAAAACTTGGTGAGACCTCGTCTCTACAATAAATCAAGAATTAGCTGGGCGTGGTAGCACATGCCTGTAGTTCCAGCTACTTGGAAGGCTGAGGCGGAAGGATCGCCAAAGCCCAGTCGGTCGAGCTGTGGTGACCGTGAGTGTGCCACTGTATTCCAACCTGGGCAATGGAGTGAGACTCCAACTCAAATAAATAAAATAAAATGAGTCTCCTGTAGACAACAAATACTTCGATCATGTTTTTCTTCATACATTTTGCCAATATCTGCCTTTTAACTGGAGAGTTTAATCCATTTATTTATTATTTTATTTATTTATTTATTTATTTTTTTTTTAGTTGGAGTCTCACTCTGACTCCCAGACTCGAGTGCAGTGGTCACTCCCGGCCACCGCAGCCTCGACCTGCTAGGCTCTGGTGATCCTTCCGCCTCAGCCTTCCGAGTAACCGGAATTACAGGCATGCACTACCACACCCCGGCTGATTTT
>NW_007044000.1:150720-152529 GCF_000164805.1 Carlito syrichta | reverse complement strand
CTCGAACCCGCGGGCTCAGGCAATCCACTCACCTCAGCCTCCCAAAGGTGCGGGATTACAGGCTGAGCCACCGAGCCCGGCTGTTTAATCCATTTAAATTTAATGTAGCTACTGGTGGAGTAGGACTTCTGCCATTTTTCTGTTTCCACTATGTCTTATATCTTTTGTTCCTTAATTCCTCTGTTACTATTTTCTTTTATGTTAAATGGATATTTTCTAGTGTGCCACTTAAATTCCCTTGTCATTCTTTTTACTATATTTTTTGAGTTTTTTTTTTTTCCCTAGTGGTTGTCCTGGCAATTACAATTAATTAATCTCTCAATTTATAACAATTTATCTTGGATGAATACCAGCTTAATTTTAGTGTATCAAACTTTTGCATCTACATAGCCCCATTCTCCATACACCCCCACACTATGCTGGTATTATTATAAATTATATCTTTATACACCTTGTGCCCTTAACATAGATTTATATATGCTACTTTATGCCGTTATCTTTAAATCAGAATGAGGGGATGGAGTTACAAACCAGAAAAAAATTCATATTTTTAAAATATTCATTTGTGTAGTTATATTTGTCAGAGATCTTAATTTTTTCGTAAGACTTTTAGATACCAGGCAGTGTTCTTTTGTTTATATCAATTTGAAGGACTATCTTTAGCATTATCCTTGTTGAAAGGTGAGTCTATTAGCAACAAGCTCTCAGTTTTTGTTTATCTGGGAATGTCTTATTTTATTTTAATTTTTGTATGATACTTCTGCCAGATATGCTCTTCTTTGTTGATTTTTTTAACTTTTTTGTTTTGAGTTGGGGGCCTCACTCTGTCTCCCAGACTGAAGTGCAATGGCATAATCATGATAATCATGGGTCACAGCAACCTCCACCTACTGGATTCAGGCAATCCTTCCACCTCAGCATCCTGAGTAGCTACGACTACAGGTACGCATCACCACACCCAGCTTTTTTTTTTTTTTTCTTTTTGATAGAGACGCGGTTTTTCTTTATTGTCCAGGCTGGTCTCCAACTCCTAGGTTCAAGTAATCCACCCACCTTGGCCTCCCAAAGTGCTGAGATTACCAGTGTGAGCCACCACATACCCAGTCAAAACTTTTTATTTTGAGTCTTGAATACATCATCCCACTGTCTTCCAGCCTCCTTGGTTTTCAATGAGAAATCAGCTATTATTCTTATTGAAGATTCTTTGTAGGAGAATAACTGTTTTTCACTTGCTGTTTTCAAGATTCTTTGTCTTTGGTTTTTGACAGTTTGATCATGATGATATCTCTGTATGAATCTTTTTGAGTTTACTTTACTTAGAGTTCATTGAGTTTCTTGGATGTGTAGATAATGTTTTTATTTTTATTTTCTGTCACCCAGGTTGGAGTGCAGTGGCATGCTCATAGCCAGCACAGCCTCAACCTGCTGGGTTCAGGCAATCTTCTGCCTCAGCCTTCCAAGTAGCTAGAACTACAGGCATGTGACACCATACCTGGCTAATTTTTCTTGATTTACTGTAGAGACGAGGTCTCACCAAGTTGCCCAGGCTGGTCTCAAACATCTGGGCTCAGGTAATCCTCTCACGTAGGCCTCCCAAAGTGTTGGGATTACAGGCATGAGCCACCATGCCCAGCCTATGTTTTTATTGAATTTTTGTTTTCTGCCATTATTTTTTCAAATATTTTTTCTTCTCCTGTCTTTTTCTCTCCCCTCTCCTTCCAAAACTAGCATTATGTGCATGATGTTAACTTTTTTTTTTTTTTTTGAGTTGGAGTCTCACTCTGTTGCCCAGACTGGAGTGCAGTATCC